>NC_061097.1:8916499-8991499 GCF_015104395.2 Macrobrachium nipponense | reverse complement strand
AGCATGGAAATTTAGTTGCGCTGAATGTTACTGGAATTGGTTTTTGAAGAATATTAATGTAACTGTAATAATAGTTACGTTCTTATACGTTTTTCTTTAGTTAGGGGTTTGAGAATGATTTTTCTTAACTGACTTACAAAAAAAATGTATTTTAGTAAGGATTAAAAATTGTTCCTCTTAGCAATGATGTATTTTAATGTATTTTAATATCCATGCAAATTAGATACGTCTGCAGTGTTTAGATATTCATTTTGAATAACTGCTTCTGAAAAAGAAGAAAATAACAACAACAACAACAACAACAGCAACAACAACTATAATAATAATAATAATAATAATAATAATAATAATAATAATAATAATATAGTAATAATAATAATAATAATAAATAATAATAATAATATTTCGGTAGCAGACCCTCTTTTATGCAAATGCGGTTAAAAAGAATGGCAGAATTAAGCGAGTGCATTTTATATATTATTTGTCTTTTTTTTCCCTACAATTCGCTTCTCAGGCTCAGCGATGTTTCTGAGTAACTGCTGAAGGTTATCCTTTATTAAAACAGGATATCAGGTCCAGGTCAAGTAGGGGTCGTTATTCCGTAGGCGTAGTTCAGTTCCGGGCCGGGGTCGTCTTTGGTTTACAGCTGGTATTGGTGCTGGTATAGCTGGTATCACGTGACATTTCCACCTCATCGCAGGTCATCATCGGACGAGTCAGTTGAAGGGACTGTTGCAAGAAAGTCTGTGGGGCGGTATTTATAGCTGCTCGGACCTAGAGATGGATTCTCTTTGGTCAGGTCTTGGGCGAAGTCGTGGATCTCGTCTGGAAGGTGTCGGGGATTTTGTCGTGTGAGCCCCATAGTAGTGTGCCTGGGGGTGAACGTCAAGAATTCCGTCTGTAGCAGGAGTCCTATCATCCTGTGGGGGCTCCTGATTATCTGGAATTGGTCGGGGAGGGGGGGGGGGGGGTGGGGGGGGGGGGGGTCGTTCGCTGCTCTTTGGGCGGCGGTGGGTAGGAGAAACGTTTCTTGAGTGATTTTCCCCTTCCTTACCTGTGGGAGGGCTTCTAGGAGGCACAGACGTCGGAGATCCGGTGTCTGGTCTATTATTTCGATATTAGGGATAATATAATTTCTTTTTATCCGTTTGTTATGAGCAGTCCTGGCGTGGTTGAATATGGCTCCTTCTTGGGCGTGGCAGGAGATTCGCTTAGAGAAATGCATGGAGGTCATACCGACGTATTTGCCGAGGCATCCTCGGACCAGGCATATGTAATGGTAGACCACACTTGTCTTCTTCGAGGGATTCTGCAGGGACACCGAAGGATTGTTTCTCATCACCAGGCTGCTCGTCTTCTTCGTTTTATAATATATAATTAGTTTAATATATTTGTCTGGGTCGGTGGGGCTGACATTTTCCTCGATGATCTTTTTCAGGGCTTGTTCGTCCTCCTTGTTCCTCCAGTGGAAGTGCCCCTTGTAGAAGAGCTTGATGGGTTCTGCAACATCGGGGCTGGGTTCCTGGTGGTACCAGGCTTCCATATTTTTCTTTATTGAATCATCAACAGCACGATTGGTGTGTCCGTGGTCGACGAGGACCTGGGCGGCACGCTCCAACTCACTGCGTGCGTCATTCCAGGAGGAGCAATGTGAGAGGGCCCTCCTGACGAAGGCGCTGATGGTGGAGCGCTTATACCTCTCAGGGCACTTGCTCTCACCGTTCATGCACATTCCCAGGTAAGTTGGCTTCGTGTACACCTTCATGCTGAAATCGGAATTCCGCATCTAAATCCGAGTTGATATTCTGGAAAAATGTCGTTGTCTTCTAGAAACATGTCTAGTCTGTCCTTTAGCAAGATCTCCAGGATCTTCCCAGGTACTTCCAAGAGAGTAATCGGTCTATATTTAAGGGGGTCATGGGTATTATTTAAATCCTTAGGAGAAAGAGTCATTAGTCCTCTCTTGAATTTATCTGGGAAATTACTGATACTAAATGACATATTGTTAATATTATTTAAGTCTCGCAATTCAATGGCAGGTAATTTTGAAAGAATAAGCTTATTAATACCCAAGATGCCTGGAGCCTTGTTTTTGAAACGTTTAATTAGTTTTATTATGTCCTGTACATCGAATTTACCAATTAAATAATTATTGTCACTAAGTCTTAATAAGTCAGTCAGTTCGTATATTGTTAGTTGGTCTTTATGTATGCAAGTGTTCTAGTACTCGTGTCTCGTTGTTTGCGTCAGTGTTGGTTATCTTCGGGAGAAAATTGAACAACATTCTCCCACACGTCCTTCATTATTTTAACTTTTCTGTTACTGTCAACAATTTTTTTCTCCATTACTGTCTAGTAGGCAGTCACACTGTCTTTTTGTCGATTCCAATAGTCTTTTAATGTCCTTCCAAAATTTTACAATGTTCGTGTGAAAGTCATAATTATTATTTATAGTCGTGTTCCAAAAGTCGTTCTGCAGTAGTTTGAATTCTTCAACGAGTAGGTATTGAATATACAAAATATTGTCTATCGTTTGTCTTGTGTACCCATAATGGTCTGTGTGTCTCTTTAAATCTGTGTATAGTCTTTGTAGGAGGTTTAAAGCGTCACTTCGTTTAGGTTCAGAGTTAAATTGTGACGTCTTCCTTGGCACAGTAGCACCTACAGCTGTCAGCATAGTCGCCAACCAGTATTGCAGTTTATTATCTATTTCGTCTTTCGTCTTTCCCTCCGTGTCAATTATGTCTATTCCTTCATTATCTTACTTATTATTTATATTTGTCTTAAAATTGTCCCAGTTAGCGTGTTTGTAGTCAAAAACAGTGCGGGAGTCAGTCTTTATCGGGGATGAAGATAATGTTATATTCAGTGGTAAGTGGTCAGATGTTGTCACGTCACCTCTCTTAATTGTAAAATTTAAACATGCCTTTGTTTCCTAGCATGATGTCTGGGCGTCCTTGGTTATTAACCATAGTTGAAAAGTCTGGGCCTAGAAACTTCATTCCGTTAGTCCTTATAAGTCTACTCAGTAGCGTACCACATTGGTTAGAGTCGTCTGTTGCTATGGTTGGGTGTCTCGCGTTCATGTTACCTATTAGATACGTCGGCTCTCGTCTTTGTGATATTGTGTGGAAGTCTTGAAAATAACTATAATTGCGTCTGCAAGGTATATACGTCGTTACTATGCTCACTGGTCCTATATTCGTCTCTAGTCTTATTCCTAGCGTGTCCTCCGTAGTCTATCACTGGTCTGTTTTATTTGAGTCCTGACTGCAGCCGCGACACCAGCATGATCCTCGCCAGCTGTATTTTTCTGATACACTCGGTATCCGAAGAACTTGATGGGCGAATCGACTCGTATCACTGTTACATTCAGGAGTATAATGTTGGGGTCTACATGTCGAAACTCATTATAAAGCTCCCTGTGTCTGCTTTTTGTTAATTTTAAAACGTTGAAATGGATTATTTTAGTTGTATTTATGATATTGAAAAGGATAATATAAATTAACAATTTATTTAAGTCTAATGCAGTCATAAGGAGCTTATCGTCGTTAAGCAAGTTGATTTTTTCTTTTTGGTCCAATGTCGTGCATTGAATACTTGAGTACGGAATCATTTCTTCTGCGACTAGAGCATGGAGTGCCGGTTTAATTATTGCCTGAGGGGTGTTGCTACTTGTGACTCCTTAATACCCACCATTGTGAATGTATTTGTCGATTACTGTGATTTTTCCTTCATTTATGTTAATGTCCAAGTCCCTGTTCCACTGATAGGGGTACATTAATTCCAAGTTATCGTCTTTTACTATTTTTATGTCGTGATCGACCATTTCCTTAGGGCGATTGAGTATGGATAAGTTACTCCGTTTTCCTGTATTACATTTCTTTTTCTTTGATTTCTCATTTCCACTTCCCTTGTCGCTCTCTGTTGCTTTTTCTGCTGCCCTCTTTGTTACTATCGTGGTGTCTTCCATGTATATCGGTGTTGTGTGTGTTTCTCTGTTTGCTGGTTTAGTGTTAGAACAGCTGGGTTGTTGAATGTGTGTTTGTGTTTGTTGCTGATGAGTGTAGCTTGTGCTTGTGTCATTGGGTTATTTAGTGTTAGGAGTTTACTCACAATTTGTTGCCCGGAGGCCACCTGTGGAATTTTTACTATTGTTAGGTTGTTTTCTTTATAGTATTTTTTAAATTGGTTCTTGATATGTGCCTGGTACAGAAAGTTCCAAAAGTGAAGCTTCAAATTTCAAAATTGATCGTACTTCTTTAGAAACTTGTGGTGTTGCCAGTTAGTGCATTTTATTCCAATTATTGTCATCATCTGATAATAAGTATCAGTGATTAATTGTAGAACTACAAAAGATATTTCCCCAGTGAATGGTCAACGTTAGTTCAATAATTGTTTATTAAAAGAAAGAAAGAAAAAAAATTCCCACGCCCCCCTAAAAAAAGAATTTCCCTGTAGAAACATCTGCGGCTCTCAATATGTGATATCGAGTGTTCACCAATGAATGGCAGCAGGAACCGAGTACATAAACATTGGACTAAAGTGATTTGTAAATTAACTTTCTACTTTTATAGCGTCATATCGAAAGTTATTATGATCTCTTTTGATAAAGCACAAAGATGTTTAGCATCTGATTAAATGAAATATAAATAAGACACAAGTTGCTGTGAAAGAGAAAAAAAGAAATTCAAGTTAGATGCTCTTTTGCATTGTCTACAAGGTTAGACCTATTTCAATAATCAAGGAAATATATTTTCCAGATTGTTATTTAATAATTTCATCGAATTTCTAAATTGTGCAAATTTTTGCATATGGAATTGCGTTCAGGGTTGCATCAATCAAGTATTTTCGTAGGTTTCCATCTTTTTTCCAGTGCATAGTAAGTGAGAATATCCGGAGTGGAATATACTTGGCGAGCATTATTTTAGTTTGAGTATCTCCTGTTATACTCTCTCTCTCTCTCTCTCTCTCTCTCTCTCTCTCTCTCTCTCTCTCTCTCTCTCTCTCTCTCTCTCTCTCTCAGAACCTTTTTATCTATTCAGGAATAACCAGAGGCCTGTTTTAAGAATCGAGCACTAGGCCCATTGGTCATAAAACTCACGAATTTCTGTTATTCAAAAATATTTGACTGGATCGAACTGATTATTGGTTGCATGTGAAAATATGAATTTGGGTGACATCATGCCATTATGATACGCCCACTTACGCAAATTCAGTCTTAAATTTCACGGTTTAATTATGGTTTGAAGATTTGAGGTAGAAGGTTGAAGTGAAAAAGGCGGAGTTAAGATTGTGGGTAGAGGTAGACGTAAAGGGGAACGAGGGTTGGTAGGGGTTTGTTGTCTCCCGACTTAACCAGGTGGTGATTTTACGTGTGTTCCGGTTGCTTGCGACCGTCTTTCTTATTTTTTATATAGCAAGTCTGTTTCCCAGGTGCAAGGACAGGTCCTGGTATCAGTCTTCATGGTTCTATCTTTGCATAAATAACAGACAATGGCCCCGCATTGTAAGCCTTGCTATGCCCGGAACTAGGCCTAGTCACCTGAAGGTAGCAGCAGCAAGAGCCTTTCTCGAAGATGGTGTTTTATGCTCGGTTTCACATGCACTCTTTTTCTCTCTTTTTTGCTCTTTCTCTCTCTTTTGCTCTCTTTCTCCTCTATTTTGCCCTCTTTATCTCCTTGAAGATTTTTTTCATTTTATTTTGCTCTCTTTTGCTCTCTTCTCTCCCTGAAACATTTTTTGCACTTATTTTTGGCCTTTCTCCTTTTCTTTGGATATATTGATGTTATAAAAATGATTTACCATTAATAAGGTTTCATTACCATGAACTTTATTAATTCGTGCTTGGTTCACCTAAATTTTTCAATTTGTTTAGTAGAAATACATTAAAAACTATCATCGTTGAATCTTGCTCTCGCTTATCGGGTCCTGGAAACGAAAATCAGAACTACCAACCACACCAAAATTCTCTGTTGAATCTAGGTGCATTCATGGTTGATTATGTGTAATGTTACGGAGATTTTCCCTTTATATTCTATTGATACTTGCATGGTGTTAAGTATCTTTGTTAAATAATTGGTAATACACTTTGATATTAAATATTTGTTTCCACATTGCTCGAAGTAAACCGAGGTAATGTTGGCAATCCTGTGTTGAATGAAAATGTCAATTGTTTCGTTTTTATAGTTTGAAGTAATTACTATACTTTGAAATAATTGCTATTACTGCAATATATATATATATATATATATATATATATATATATATATATATATATATACATATATATATATCTGTGTGTGTGTGTGTGTATGTGTGTGTTTGTGTGTGTGTGATATATATATATATATATATATATATATATATATATATATATATATATATATATACATCAATTATAGAAAGTCCATTAAAACACTCTGGTTTTAAAGCTGAGGACTATATTTCGATGGACTGCCCCCACCCTTATCAAGTAGTGAATGGGGCGGGTGGTTTGAAGGGGGGTTGTGTGAGAAATCTTTCTATTTCGTCTACCTTGCAAGTTTGGCTTGCTAGCAGTTTTTACCGCCGTTTTATAGCAAGTGATGGAGTTCATGACGACAAACTGTTATACTTTCATTAACGTCTATGTAAGTCATGTTAATCAAAATTTGCTCTTCCGTCCTTGATCTTTGAAATAACCAAGCTGACGAACGTCTGCATCCAAACAGGCACTCACATCCACAAGTAAAGCATAACTTCGTTGCTGAAACTAAGAATAACAAAAGAGGTGAGAAAAGAACGGTTCTGACAGAATAAGTGAATGAACAAAATAACTTACAAAGAAAACTACAGGAAGAGCTTAGGTGTTAAAAAAAAATCTAGAAAATACCGCTGAAGCTACATCATCATCATCATCCAGGTGCCATATCCCCAAGGACGTCGGCAATCATGGCTCGCCATTCCTCTCTAATTTCGGTTCTTTGCAGCAACTAAGGTGCAGACATTCTTCCTCCAGTCATTCTCACCAATCCATCCATATATTTTTGTCTAGGTCTTCCTCTCGGTCTCCTGCCATTAATTTTATCAGTGAGAGAGATTGTCTAGTTCTCGTCTTCTCACTATGTGACCCACAAACTGCATTTGTCTACCTCCCACTGAGGCCAAAAGCTCTCTTTTAACGCCTACGCTCTCTAATACTTTCTCATTAGTTTTCCTTTCTGTCCACGATATTTTTAACACCCTTCTCCAAAACCACGTTTCTGCAGCCTGTAACCTCTCCTCGTCTGTCTTCCAAGCTTCACAGCCATACAACAATACAGACCAAACAAAACATTTCACAAACTTCCTCCTTAGATTCATAGATATTTTCGAGTTGTTGACTAATTTCTTGATCTTACCAAATGCATCTTTTGCCACGGATATTATCTAGGTCTCTTTTTGGCATTTTCCATTACTTGTGACAGTGCATCCTAAATAATTAAAACTATCGGTTTGTTTAACTGTTTCAGCATTAATTCTTATATCTATTCTTGAGGGGATTTCATCCTTGGTGATAACCATAACTTATGTTTTCTTAATATTTATTGATAAACCTCTTTCTCTGCTTGATTGGTGTCAAGTAATGATTAAAGCTTGAAGTTTAACAAGGCTGTCCGCAACAAGTGTTGTATCATCAGCATATCTGATATTATTAATATTGACTCCTCCAACCGTAATTCCTTCAATATCTCTGAGATCTATCATTTTCATTTCACTATATAAATTGAAGAGATCATGTGATAACACACAGCCCACTCTTACACCGAAGCTACAAAACTTGGTATTTCATAACATGTTTTGAAACATTCTTTGAAATGGCAGGAAATGTTTGTAATCCATTTGCACTCTGGATGTGAAAAACAGTCATCATGAAGAACAAGAGCAAAAGCAACAGTAGCCATTTTTTTTGTGCTGATTCTCATAAGCAAATTAAATAATTACATTATTCAAATCTCGGTTTTAAATGCTAAAAGAACGCAGGGCTTTTTCTATTTTACAAAGAACGCTTAGTCATATCTCCTCCTGAAATGTTTCCTTAAAGAGAGCAGGGCCATTGAGATGTGAAAGGTTTATCCACGCAGTATGGATAAGAAAAAGAGAAATTGACTATTAAAAAGGAGAGAAAAGAAAAACTTATTTTGTTGCCTCACACTGGTGCTGTGAATCTCTATACTGCCACTAACTATATGCAAGCCTTGACACATTCAAACATATCACACAAAATAAGTTTTCCAACTAATGCACACAAAAGTAAAGCAGGAATATAACAAAAAATTTGTGTTGGAGAGCATTGTCTCCTGTATCACGGGGATAAGGACATAATATTCTCGTAATACAGTATTTTAGACTACTAAGGATAATGTTGTATTATTACCTAAGACAGAATAATTAAGGAAAGCCTTTTGCTAGAAAACATTTGCAAAGGTCAACGCATATGTTACCGAAGGTTTTTAACCTCGGTACAGTCTCAAAAGAAAGAACAAAAATATCTGTTAACCCCTCCTCAAAGAAGTATGTTGGTAGCAATGACCTTATAGCAGTAAGGCATTGTGGTGACTCTCTCTTTCAACCTCCCCCCTCTCTCTCTCTCTCTCTCTCTCTCTCTCTCTCTCTCTCAACCAATCCAACCGATTTCACATAATTACCTAAGGTAACTAAATAAGATTGGTTAAATATAAAAGTACATTGATTTAAGAAAAAAATATTAACTAAATAAATGAAACTGTCAAAGAAACAAAATTCAAAATCCAAATAATACACTACTGTTATCCAAATAACCCTGGGGATCGAATCAAACATGTCCACCTCTTTCTCTACAATAACTAACATTAGTTTAGTCATAAAATAGGCAACCAGAAAAGTCATAGTCATCTTGATGCTTCTTCCCCTCTTTAATGTTTCCTCAATTTTGGTCTAATTGTGTTTACGAATGTCTTTGGTTTTTAGTTTGTTTATTGTTTGGATAGTTCTGCTAGTCCTATTTAATCTCTCTTGGATTTTACCTTCATTTCCGATTGTTTCTTTATGTTTTTGGTGTCTGATAGTTTTCCTTGATCTTGGTTAGGAATTTTCCACCTATCTCTTGTGCTGATTCCAATACAAATTTTGTTATGTTACTATTCATTTCTTCTTTACTTGCTTCCATTTCACTGTGTACCTGGGAGTATCTATTTTGTATTGCTAAACTAAACTCACTAGATTTTCTCTTATTACAGAAGTGTTTATTTTCTTTCTTAAAATTAGTTTTTCTCCTTCTTTCCTTAAATCTAGGCAAATTTTACTTCTCACCATTCTATGGTCGCTTGACTTAAATTTGTTTAACACTGTTACATCTTTGACTTAATTAACTTTTTCACTGAGAATCAAATCTATTTCGTTTTTCGTTTCTCCGTTTTGGCTTCTCCGTGTCCCTTTTCTATCATAATTTTTATAAAAAAAATAGTTTATGATTTTAAGATTGTTTCTTTCAAAATCTATAAGCATGTCTCCTCTGTCATTTCTTGTGGCTACTCCGAATTTACCTACAGCTGATTCTCCTCTCTTCTTTTGACTTACCTTAGCATTGAAATCACTGAAAACAAATGTAAATTGGGTCTTATGTTTTTGCAAAGATATCTCCAGATTTTCATAAAAAATTTCTATCTCTTCCTCTGTATGGGATGTTGTTGGTACATACGTTTGAATGATCTTCAGTTTATACTTCTCATTTAGTTTAATAATCAATCATGCAATCATGCAATTCTATCACTAATACTATAAAATTCTTCTATGTTACCTGCAAGATTTTTATTAATAAGAAAGCCCACTCCATTTTCTTTGTTCCTTTCATGTCCTCTGAAGCAAAATATATGACCCTCTTTGAACTATATAAAACTACCCAGTTCTTTTAATTTCACTCAATCCTATTATATCCCAATTTATTTCTTTCAACTTTTTTAGTAACACAGCTAGATCTTCTTCTCTAAACAGAGTCTTGACATTGTACATTGTAAGGATCAGTTTTCAAAGGTGGCCTGTTCTAGTCCAGAGATTTTTAGCACCCCTGCATTGGGACGTATCTGCCCGACACCTTGGTTCCACTGCCACTGAGAACTGGGGGCCGAGACGGGGTTGTTGTGTTTATGTCTGGGGTTTGCCAGTTTTTCATCACCACGCTGGCCACTGCGGAGTGGTGATGGTGGGAGACTTTGGTCTGATAGCTCACACCAAACCAACCTAGTACGGATAGCCATGACTAGTACAGCTTGGCTGATCATGGAAAAACGCAAACCCTTCCACCACGTACCTGTATACTGCATTACTTACGAATTAGTGAAGAAATAAAGTCACTGGTTACTTTTCACTGCTGCTATTCCCAATTCTGAAAAAGGTGTGGTGTTTTCTTGGATAATAATTTATGAGTCTTAAGAAAAAGCTTAATGAAAAATAAAACACACATGAAAATATCAGGAACTGTGTGAATATTTTTTGCTCGTCTTATCATTAATACTTCTAGTTCGGAAGTGAGAGAGAGAGAGAAAGAGAGTGAGAGAGAGGTGGGGGATGGGGGATCTGGCAGTGGTGATTAACTCATCCTCAGCGGGTGAGTTCAAATGAACTTGGCTTCGCTCGAAGTTGTGATGGGTAATTTTTTCTGCAAAAGTTTCTAATGGCAGAAATTCCCTTGAAAAAAGAAACCTTCTGGGAATTCCAAAACGACGTCTTTTTTATATTCACTGGGTAATATGATAAAGGTATGAGAGGAGAAATGTAAAGGAATTATGAATAAAAATAAATAATACTAGCAGAGATAGTTAATTTATTTAGTATGCATTTTTTTTTAGCGATTAAGGAGTTTTAAAAGTGTCTGCAATTATTGAATAATGCCTTATGAAATGTTTCCTCGTGGACACATGGTGATAAAAGAACGAAACTCTTGATAAGCAATATCCTCTTATACAAGAACAGTTTCCTGGCATTCTTCATACTTTTCATTAAAGAAAAATATTTCCATATTGAAATTGAATTTTTGGCCGAAATATTGTTTTCTTATTTAAATATTAAATCATTCGATAGAGGAACGAAATAATTGAAAGAAAAGCTTCCTCTTGTGACTCACGTGAGATGTTGACATTCAATCAACGATATCATGCCGTCCTTTCACCCGGCAAATTTTATGGCATTTCTTTTCTCTTGTGAATAATTTCTAGCCATTAGTGTTACACTCGGAACGCAATGATATACGACCATCTCTGAGGGATGAATAACATTCCCTCGCACTCAGAAGAACGCTCTGACTTCTTAATTGAGAAATCATTCTTCTCTGTCTTTCATCTGCACTTCAAAGAAAATTTTCGTTAATCGGATCTATTATGGCTGCAGTGATAAAGTGTTTTTTATAATGCATCTGATTACTATGGAAAGTGTCCCTTCTGCAAGCATTTTATGGCTGTAAAATGACATTTTCACGCTATTCTAATTCAGATAAAATTTTATTAGCAACACATAATAATCTTGTTCCTGTAATGGATATCATAATACTTTCCATACGCCGTTACACTCCACATATCCTCACTAATTAATATAATTGTATTTACGACCTAGAAAATTAGGTTCATGTTCACTGAATTCATTGGAAAAATATAATTAGCTCTACATTTTCTAACTAATATACAATTTAGAATGCTTATTAAAGCTAGTACTGTACCCGTAATGTTTAGATATTGAGAGCAAATTTCTGACATCTACTCATTTTTTGTGTGTGTTTTTATCGACTTTTATGTGGCATACATATAAGAACAATTCTCATAATACCATATGTTGTTCTTTAATTTTACAGGAAATGGACAACAGATAAGTTTCTCGAAAGTTTCTAACGATTGTTTGTGGGTTCTCTTAATTGATGTTGAGATTTATTTTAAACTTAGTGCTACATGCACTCATAGCTTTTGCAAGGCATCTTCGGCTACCTGAAGTTCCATGGTTGTTTGATGATTATTAAAATCCTCAAAAGGAAATTTTTATATTTAATCTCTTTTTATTAAGTTTATGATAACTGTTATTGAAGGATCTGACTCCATCATCTCTATCATTTTTCTTTTTTCACTTTAGACAGCATCTTCAATATTATCGTTATTCGCTTTTTGTTCTTCATGACCTTTGTCCTCGTCGTCTCTCTTCCTGGGGTTTTCTCTTCGCGGTCTCGTATTCTTTTGAGGAATTGGAGAGGCTCAGCACTTTCTCGCTAGAATTAAACCAATTTCTACTTTCACCATGCCATGTTTATCTTTAGAGGCCCTCATTTCTGTCTACATCTCCTTGTGATATTCACTCGCTGACGCCCCTCCCGAATTTGGATAACAGCTCACGAAAAGGAAAAATGCTCGTTAACCACTGTCGTTAACTATGAAAACAAGTCAATGCATATCTACGAATATGTTCATTACCAACAATTTTAACAGGTTTCCTACACCCATAAAATATTTCATTTCAAAATTCAACATTTTCAGTCAAAAAATCTTAAAAACTACAGCTCCATTGCTATTAATACACCAAAAAAAGAGCAGTAAGATGAGAGTAATATAGGTAGAAGTAATAAAAAAATTCTTCAATGAAAATACATATATAATTAGCAATTGTGAATTATCATGCCAGAGTAAATGAAGTAAACAGAAAATTAACTAAACCGAAATATTAAGCAATATATGAACAGAAAATAAGAAATTATAGAATGAAAATGAAAAATCCTAATATAAGGGCTAAAGATTCCTTCTCCACAATACTCTACTTGCGCCAATTCTTATCCTGTTATATCATATTTACATCATCTAGAAGTGATTGCATATTATGAATAAAATATATTGTTATGAATAAAATATATTGAACAGATGACTCTCCACTCCGTAGTATTAACAGAACATCAAGCCAAACTATCATTAGTTTGAAAACTGATATCTCTTCTGTTGTGTGTGACAAGATCTTACCAACCGAAGATGTTCATGACAAAGCTCCAGTCAGGCTTAGTTCGAATGTTGAAAGGCTCAGTTAATATCATCCTGGTTTGGCAGATCAAGGCCAGCAGAGACTGCACCAATGGCAGACAGAAGTGGTGTCCCCATATTAACTTACAGCATGATCACAACAACAAAGAAAAACAAATGGGAAGGGGTCTGGAGAAATACCATTTTCGTTATCATCAGGCGAATGACCACGTGGGGAACTACTTACACTGAGGTGTCTACCACTGACCACTCTTATCCCAATCATGGTTCGACTCCAAAGGGTCACCATGGATTCTGCCACACAAGAACTCTTATTATTGATGTCCTGCTCCTTATAATAATCGTCCCCATTGTGCAGTCTCCCACTTTTCAAACAACCGTGCTTCCTTTTTCTTCTTCCCGAGTAATTATTGCAACCATTTAATAAACCTACATGGCCTGAAGAGGAGGATTCTGGTAATGACGTTGGATTCTGTCTGTGGGTATATCTGAACATTTAACACCATTAGATGACATTTCCTTACCTGGAATATCATTGCCTATTTCAAGCTGTGCAACTTCTATAGGTAAAGTTTCTACAATTGCACTTTTGACCTTCTTTATATTGATCAGACACCAGATAAAAGTCCTCAAGGGGACAAGAAACAACAGTAGAAACAAAACTGCCAAGTAAAACAAAATAATTTTCATAGCAAATAAAGTTCTTTGGTAAATCCGACCTTAAACTACAAGACACAAACTCGCCATAGTCTTAGAAGCAATAGATATTTCTAAATTCCTCATGATGGGCTGTGCCGTCAGTTCTCTTTACAAGATACGAGTACACTGTACGCATTACCAAAGCATGTATAAGCGTTCCTTCGGCCCTTGGTTGCAGCCACTTTTTAGTCTCTACCTCCCTTCCCGGTTCTTTTCATCCATATTGCTGACCAACCACTCCAATAACCCCTATTTTCACTGTGTTCAGACATGGTTAAAAGTGATACAATGCATGCCTTTATAGAAGAATATTGATTAAGCATATCAAAATAATAAAACATTTGGCTTAACTTTTAAGCAATCTAGTCTTTCGAAAAATTTGCATAAAAAGACGATCTCATCTTGGAACTGAAACATATCAGAATTTAGCGTTACAGCCCTGTGGAGGAAAGTAAAAACAGAATTAATTTGAAAGTTAATAGAACTGGAACTATGCAAATTTGACCCTAAGCCCTTAAACGTTGTTTTCCTAAAAATCGTGGTGTTAAGAATATTATTTTCTCTTAAAACAAGGACGTCTAAAAAAGAAAGCTGGTTTTCATTTTCTTTTTCCTGGGTAAACTTAACGTTGGAATATTGTACATTTATAAACTCAAGAAAGGAATCAACATCGTAATTACGTCTAAAAAGGGCAAAGTTGTCATCAGTATACCTTACATAGAAAAGAGGGCGGGAGGCTAAGGGACGGTCATTTAATAAGTGCTCCTCCAATGAGTACATAAAAATGTTGGCAAATGTGGGACCGAGAGGACTTTCTATCGCCATGCCATCAACCAGCTTGTACAACTTACCGTTGAAAAGAGTCTTAAAAACGTACAGTTAAATCCATTAAAACTGTGTCGTGTTCGGGGAAAAGACCATTTAAAATGATGTTAATAGTTTCCTCCACGGGTACCTTAGTAAATAAGGATTTTACATCAAAGCTGGTCATGAACAGGTCTGAATCATGCAACAAAATCTTTTCTTTGAATTGACTAGAATTTTTTTAAGTGAGATTATTTGTGGTTAGTGACTCAAGCAAGGGAACTAGAAACTTTGCCAATTTATAATTGGACACATTTTATCATATAAGCATAATACGAGCCCGTGACAAACAATTCTTGGTAAGTTTCATTGCTGATAATATTTTCACTTTTCAGAGTTCTTAGGAAACGGTTAATTTTATGTTCCGTTATAAAAATATTGGTCGCAGTTTTACTCAGAGACTACAAGGAAATTACTGCAGTTTGAAATAACTAGAAAACAGAGGATTATTGAGAAACATTTAAGTGTCGTTAACAGGTACCGGTCAGAGGTTATCTCTAGTCTCTCTTATAAATAGCATTATTTTTAGGAACCTTTTTAACAAAACTTTACAAGATTTTATTGAAAATGTACAACTACGCCACAACAAAAAACTGAAAAACTTAGGCATTTCTACTCCTGAATTTAACACAAAACTTGCGTACCTCTATTTCTAAGTTTTCCAACTATGTATTGTCTAAGAGGGAAGAATTTCTCCTTTCTCTGGGTCTGGATTTCTGCCTGCCTAACTTTAAACCTAACTATTATAAGTTTTTTTGCCATTAGAATCTCTTTTTCACAGACTTAAATCGCTGCCTTTTGATGTCCACCTTAGTGATCCAAAATCGTTTATTTAAGTTGTCACATAACACTTTCAGAAAACTAAACACCCAATAGACCCCCTTTAAAAAAAAAAATAAAAGACTGATTTTAAGATCCAACAGGAACTGTCACAGAAAGAAGCCCTCATAATCACCAAACCAGGTAAAGGTAAGGGAGTAGTTTTATTGAATAAAATAGACTATATTACGAAACTGGAAATTATTTTAAGTGATTCCTCCAAGTTTCAGATGATTGGATCTAACGATTATGCAAAGATTTTTAAAACGGAAGATAAAATTAACCGTTTCCTGAGAATTCTGAAAAGTGAAAATATTATCAATAATGAAACTTACCAAGAATTGTTTGTCAAGGGCACGTCGTATGGTATCCTCTATGTACCCGTGGAGGAAACTATCAATATAATTTCAAATAGGCCTTTTCCCGAACCCGATAAAGTTGTTAGTGGTTTTAACTGTACGTTATTTAAGACTCTTTCAAGCTTTGCAGTGCTGGACACAGCCTTTATTTTCAACGGTAAGTTGTACAAGCAGGTTGATGGCATGGCGATGGGAAGTCCTCTCGGTCCCACTTTTGCCAACATTTGTATGTGCTCCCTGGAAGAGCACTTCTTAGATGACTGTCCCATAGCCTACAGCCCCATATTCTATGTAAGGTGTTTTGATGATACCTTTGCTCTTTTTAGACTTAATTTTGATGCTGATTCCTTTCTTGAGTTTATAATTTGACAACATTCCAACCTTAAGTTTACCCTGGAAAAAAAAAATGAAAATCATTTTTTTTTTTTTTTTTTTTTTTTTTTGTTTTTTTTTTTTTTACACTTCCTTGTTTCAAGACAAAATAATACCCTTAACACCACGATTTTTAGGAAAAGAACGTTTATGGGCTTCGGATCAAATTTGCATACTTTCAGTTCTTTTAACTTTAAAAATAATTCTGTTTTTACTCTCCTCCACAGGGCTCTAACGCTAACTTCCGATTGGTTTCTGTTTCAAGATGATATCGTCTTTTTATGCAAATAAATTAAAGAAAACTGCTTTCCCTCTGAACTGGTCTTTAAGACACATCGCTTGCTCTTATACAAGTACTTCTCCCTCAAAACTACAAAATTTAATGTTCCTAAACTGATTATTTATACTAATTTCCTGTTCTTATTGGATGATAATTTTAGAAAAACCTTTTCGCAACATATCCAAAATAAGTTTGGAGCTATTAAGGTTCATATGATACCCATTAATCCTGTTACCATTGAGTTATTATTTAAGTTTAAAGATCGTTTGTGCCCTTGTATGTCCTCGGGTGTGTGTATAATTATACTGGTTCTAAATGTAATTTAAGAACTTATAATGGATCCAACAGGACGCTTATGAAGTTACGCATAGATTCGCATCGTGGAGTAAGCTATAGGACATGCAGCAAAATTGCAAACCCAGAGTTTTCTAATGTTAGAAATCACTCTAGAATATGTAAAACCTCTATTGAAAATAAGGACTTGTCAGTTGTAGGACGAGTTTCCAACAACCATGATTTGACAATTTTAGAATCGTTAATGATCAAACGACTCGTCCCCTTGTTGAACAGCCAAACCTCTGCTGGCACACTGTACCTATCTAAGTCTTTATTTTTTTCTCTCCAGTCTTGACATTACCGCTAAATAGGTTGGTCCAGATTTGCTTAACTTTTGAGTTTTTTTTTCTATCTTTTTTTACTTATTTTAACAATATAATGTACTGTTTATGTATGTATGTATGTATGTATGTATATATGTATGTATGTATGTATGTATGTATGTATGTATGTATGTATTATATATATATATATATATATATATATATATATATATATATATATATATATATATATATATATATATATATATATATATATATATATATATATATATATTGTGTGTGTGTGTGTGTGACAATCGATGTTGACTTTTAGTAACTCCGAGAGGCCCCGACATATTTTCCTTGATTACATCTGGGGCAAGAAAATTAATACACCGTATTCGATGTCATCAGCATTTTCCTGCCATAAAAGTCACCTGATACCCACTAATCCTCTTACCATAGGTTTTCTTTTAAATGTAAGAATATACAGAACACTTTGAGAAAGTGAATTGCTTGGCATTTTAGAACCAATCAACGTTTTGCTATTTCTTTGCCGTTTGTATTATATAATTTTACATTTTTCTATTTAATTCAAGTTTTAAGCCTTAGTGAATACTTGAAACGCAAATTTGTAAAGAAAATATCCATTCAAGTATTATTAATAAAATAAACGCATTTTATTTAACCTTTTATTGTCAATTCAAGCGGTATTTTACCAGTAATTGGGGCTCCAATGTATGATTATATGTTAAAGATTTTTCATTAAAAATGAAAGACAAAACTCACGGCATATGTGTTTAAATAACTAAAGAAAAAATATCGTGTCATAATTGTGCATTGTATAATAAAAATTCCTATACTAAAGGCACGCCATGATTGGAACGTGCTCCATCCAAGCATTACGCTTTTATTACCCGACCTCTAAACCTTCCCAGGGTACCAGTTTAGGAGAAACGTGAGTCACATTCCGATTATCTGGCAAACTGGGGAAAGTATAGTTTGTATTCTGCAGTACGAAAACGGGCCGTCATGTGGTAGAAAAGAAAAGCAAAGCAAGCCTAATGGACTGAGGTAAAAAAGAAAAAAAGAAAAAAAAAGACAACAACAACAACAACAACAACAACAATAATAATGATAAGTGGTATTTAATGACAATAAAAATAATGCAAAGGAATGAGGAGAGAGATTATGAAAGGGAATTAATGCATGAAGAGGGCAGACTGATGAATGAAACCTTATGAAGTGATAAGAAACGAGGAAGGACGGAAACTTGCTTATGGAGTTACTGTGGAACAGGAAAATATAGCATGAATTATTTTAAAACTTGTAAATCAAAGTTCAAGCAACAGCTAATAGAGGGAATAGATGAAAGCAGTAAATTTCGACATTGAAAATAAAATAGAATAAAAAGAAGAAAAGAAATAATATAAAAAATTATAAAGAATACAGACGCCATAAATATAATTATTTTAAAAATACTTACATCAATTACAAATCAGCTGTCAGACACATCGAAATTTCTCGAGTGAATGAATTAATTCGAATAATATATGTGAAAGACTAATTTTATCGGGAAGATGCACCCCTACTCGGGTGCATCTTCCCGAAACTAACCTAACATAACCTGGTCTAGGGGCATGGCAAAAATCCAGGGACAGTGGAATCTAGTAAACATTTCATGAATTTGCTACTCCGGGTTCAGTGACAGAAGCCAAACTTTTCGCTTAACCAGTACGGTTCCCTTGTGCGTATGATTTAAAGAATTGCCATTAAGAATTCTCGAATGAATCAAGATTAAGTAAAAAAAAAAAAATATTGCATAGGCTATTACAACAAAACACAACCCAATCTGTATGAGTATAGTTAAAGTGAACAATAGGTTTCAATAAAGCAGCTGAAAACTCACGATATACGGATAGTAGTAAAGTGAGAAATAAATAATAACGCAAATAAAGAAATTGATGTGCACCTGAGAGGAAGCAGAAAAGTTTCGGAACGGCTGCTTAGGATCATTTTACCTATTGGCTCTCCGTCCGTGAAAAGAATAGGCTAACATGCAACGTCAAGTAATAAATTTAGGTAACTCGTAAAAAATTCGAAATTTTTTTTATAATAGTTTCCTATGATTTCAGTTATACACACACACACACACAGAAACACACACACACACACACAAGCGCTTTTGCCTTTATTCAGGCATTGTCGAGGCAAAAATGAACAAATGAAATGCAGTTTGGAAGAAGGTTACAAGGTAGACAAAAAAAATCAAGAATACCAGATAATCAATTGTAAAAAAAGGTAAAAATCAAACAGAGAATCTATGATAATTCGAGATCACATGGTCGTAAAATAAAACCACAGATTTAACCATAACAGATACGGAAGCTTAGCCATACACAGTTCAAAAACATGTATAAAACTGAATGTACTAATTTTGTTTTTGCTTATATTTATCTACAGCGTTTTTAATTATGAAGGCATCAAGTTCAAACAAACAAGACTTAGATTTAGAACACTTTCATTTTTTGACTTGATTAAGGATCTTGGCTCAATCGAGTTGATTATGTACGATAATGCATTCAATATTTGCCCAGTTCTCACAGAATATTGGTGTTGTTTGATTAGTTGTGAAAGTGATTTTCCAACTTGTCCGTAATATATTTTATCACACTTTTTACAAAGCATTTCGTATATGCAGACAGAACCATCCTTAGGATAATTTTTTATTACTAAACTCTTAACATTAATATCACTGAAAATAATAGCTATGTTGAAAAGCTTTAAAATTCTAGGAATTTCTAGAAACCTTTCATCATGCAGTAATTTGAGAATGTTATGCTTACTAAATTTAAGTTTGTCCTTAGTTAAATCATTTTTTTCCCAGCTCTTTTTCACGCACGCTACATCTACTAAAGTCCTTAGGTATTTAAGTTTCAAGGCAAATCATAAATAGTTTAAATCTCAGCGTTTATTAACGTGGGCTACAAACATGCAAAGCCCTTAGGAATATCCCGATCATATTAGGCCGAATAGAAAGACAACTAGACTTAATCAACCAAGAGAACAGGCAGGTTTCAGAAGCGGGTATTCAACAACTGACCATATCCATGTAATCAAACAGCTAAAGGAAAAATCAACAGAGTGTGACAAACCAGTATGTATGGCATTTGTAGACTATGAGAAAGCTGTTGATTCTGTCAAAAGTTCAGTAGTAATGAAAGTCCTTCAAAAGAAGGGAATAGATGAATCTTATTTTAGGAAACTTGATGATATATATACGGGTACTGCAATCCTAAAACTACATAAAGACAGTGGAAACTTACCGATTGAGAAAGAGTTAGACAGGGAGACCCCATCTCTCCTAAATTATTCACAGCGTGCCTAGAAGAAGTTTTTAAGAACCTAGATTGGGAAAATGTAGGAATTAACATTAATGGGAAATACTTTAACAACTTAAGATTTGCAGATGACATAGTTAACTCAGTTTATCAGGGGAGGAATTACAAAAGGTAATAGAAGATTTTAATATAGAAAGCGGAAATGTAGGACTGAAAACGAGTATGAGTAAAACTAAGATAATGTTCAATGAAAATGCAGAGACAACAAATAAGAGTTATGGACGAAACTCTAGAGGTTATTAATGAATATACGTATTTAGGACAAACAGTTAGTGTTTCCCAAGGACATGAGACTGAAATTAAAAGAAAGATAAGCATGGGATGGAGAGCTTTTGGTAATCAAAATGAGATTATGTACATTAAAATGTCACTTTCTCTAAAAAGAAAGTATCTAATCAGATGGTCCTACCAGTATCAACTTATGCATCAGAAACTTACAGATTTACTAAAGCCTTAGAACATAAACTAGTTACAACTCAAAAGTTATGGAAAGAATAATGATGGGAATAACACTAAGAGACAGAAAAAGAGCAACATGGATATGAGAGCAAACTAAAGTAGAGGATATTCTAACAATAACTAAGAAAAAGAAATGGCATGGGCAGGACATATAATGAGGAGGTTAGATAATAGATGGACGAAAAGAATAACAGAATGGGTCCCTAGAGATTGCAAACGAAGCAGGGAAAGGAAAAGATGATGGATTGACAAGCTAAGAAAAGTTGCGGGTATAGAATGACATAGAAAGACCATATACTGAAGGGAGTGGAAGAATATGTCTGAGGCCTTTGTCCTTCAGTGTACTAGAAATGGCTGATGATGATGTTTAATAGGTGTAGGAAACCTGTTAAGTTTGTTGGTGATGAGTATATCCGTGAAGATGCATGGGCTTGTTTGCATAGTTAACGACAGTAGTTAACCGACATTTTTCCTTTTCATGAGCTGTCATCGTTAGTAGTCTACGGAAGATAGTGAGTCAACGTCTGGGGAGCTAATTCTTGTCTGCTTACTGAAGAACACCTTCATTGTGCAAGTGGAATTCTACAGTCGGCCTGGGGTTCAGGGAATTGGTAGTCGTTAGAAGAATTAGCTTGGCTTTTATTGCAGGAGGTGGTGGCACAGGTCATTTTTGGGAACCGAAGAATCGAAGTTATTCACCTCATACTTCGAACTGATACTTCAGACTGTCATTGCTTCTCCATCATCATCGTCGTCATCACCCAGGATCATCGATGTTTGGTTTATAGATCCTCATTTTGGATTAACATCTTCAACTATTCGTGTTTTCATTATCCTGATCATCGCTGTATTCTTCAATCTGCTACACAAAGGAAACTTATTTCATGAAAGGAATATTCAATGCTATGTTTAACCACTGTCAAAGATTCCCATTCCAATTAACAATCATTGAAGCACTTGATTGTGTTTGCAACTGATTTCACCTTTCAGGTTTTTCTCTGATTGTCCGCTCGTCATCCTGTATATATCCACATTCTAATCAGAGTAAAATCAGATGACATTTACTTCTTTTTTTATACTTCTTACATTAAAGTTAATCCAGTATCATTCACAAAGTTATTAGATGGCCAACTTGGGTGATGGGAGTAAGTTTTTATGTCCTGCTGGACAGTACAAGCCTTTTATAGTGAAATACGAAATTTGGTTGTGATTTACGGAGAAGGACGTGACATTTTTGGGGACCATGACAGGATCTCGTTAACTATCTATCAGTGAAGGAGTTGGTTTGTGGATTGTTTGCATTGGAAGTTTAGTTGTTCTTAAGTTTGCTGGGTATAGGGTGTGGCTGTTAGGAAAGCTGTGAATATCTGCTATAGCCATTGGAAGTTTATAAATTATTATTTGTTAGGAAAGTCTTTTTAGTGGTAATTAAATGACTGGATTATTGATTGTTTTGTTAGTGTTTCTTTAATTTACTCTTCCAACTTGACTAATAAGTGGAGGTAGGAAATGAATTAGGATATTATGGTGCAGATTTAACAGAATTTGTTCAAGAACAGCAGGCTAAGGAAAGGGAGAATGCTGAGGAGAGAGAAAGACTGAAAGAAGAGAAACATAGAGAGAGTGAAATATGAGAAACAAAAGTTACACTTGGAAATTGAGTTAGCAAAAATTAGACAAAGTAAGAGAGACATATCAAGTGATAGTAGTGTTGAACAGCATACATGGGGAGCTTGGACAACTAAGTTAATTCATTATTTTTATAAAGAGGACGTAGGGAAATTCTTTAAAGCACTTGAGAAGGTAGTTACCCTGATAGAATTAGCTAAAGATTCATGGGCAGTGCTGCTGGTTCAGTCAGTTTTGCAAGGGTTGCACAGTTAATATATTCTTCTTTGAGTGTTGTAGATTCTGCAGATAATGATAAGGTCAGATCTCCTGTGCTTGCAGCTTATGAATTGGTTACTGAAGTTTATCATTTAAGGTTTAGAAATCATGTAAAGCCAGATAAAGATACGTTTGTCGAGTTTGTAAGAGGCACAAGTTTAAATTCTCTGATTGCATTATGGTAATAACGTAATTTGGTGCTCTTTCAAATAAACATGGTGATTGACTTTCTTCTTTTGCCGAATCTATGGTACAAATTCCTAAATTCCATAGCCCCTGAATTCCATAAACCACAAGGTTCCTTTTTTTTAAGTGATGACACATCATCATCGGGATTAAAAAGGAATAACTATAAGTAAAATTAATATAAATTAATAATTCACTTACAATTTCGGCAGTTATAGCACAAAAGTAATTTATCCATTCCAGGACATCCCGAATTCTTAATATTTTTGTTCTATGTTTACTTTAGAAAAAAATAAAAAATAAAAATAAAAAACAGTCCTACACCGGAAACTTCCATGAGAATAATTTTCAGGCTTATTAAGAAGGGATCAAGAGGTTTTGCTGTTCTTATTTTTCCAAAAAACGCAAAATGAATGTCCATAAGAATACAACGAGAAACCCCTCAAAAATATAAAAATAAAGACAAAGAAACTGACAAAAATAGGCAACAAACAGCATACGGGCTACTACAGGAAAACTGTGACCAGCCACGGAAGTCTTGCAGCAATTATTAAGTAATATAACCTCACAATAACTGACCTACAAAGCAGGAAATAACAGTGAAAAAGTGGAAGCAGTTGCCCTATGAAACATTCGGGATACGAATTTATAAGAAAAAAAAAATTTCCATGACAATTCAGATCTAGAGAACACGAGAACAGGTTTAGTTGATGAAATTCTGTTGTTACATTCAGTCATTGATAGAATATTTCCACTAATAGTAGAATCAGAGTGAAAGGCGTTTCTGTAATAATTTAATAAAAATTAAAGTATCTGATGCATTGATTGATACAGACGACTTTGTTACGTTACAGATTTATTCAAATATAACTTGGTCGGTTTCGTAAGAATAGGAGAGCAGTAAAACTCTAATAGCGACAGTTTTATATACGTTTTTCTTCTTCATTTCATGTTTCCGATTCTCTAACTATTTTTAGTCTTTAATTATTTCACTGTTTTAAGTGTCATGTGCAAATGAAAAAGCGAGATATTTATGTCATCACCCACTGCGGGGCTGAACAAGAGTTCCTTTGACTCGTGGAAATTTCCTGTTATGCTGATGGGAGAATGGTGGAGATGAAAGAGGGTGAGAGGGGAGATGGAGAAGAGAGGGTAATTGATTTTTTACAAATCAAAGAATCTGGTAAACAGTAATAAAAGGTAAATGAGATGGAATCATGCACATGAAGGCAAAGGCCAAAGAGGAATAAAAGGCAAAGGAAGATTGCAGGGATATGGTGTAAAAAGGTAAGAGGACTATAAATAACTTACTTATAATTATATATGACAATATAAATAATAATCCCACTTACGGAACAACGGCGAAGTTATAGAAAGAAAAATATCATCACTTAAGGAAATGAAAAGAATAGTCTCTCTCCATGTCACTCTATCAATCTATCAGTCTGACTGATTGTAGGTGTGATTATGTAACCAAAGGAATAAGATGCCATAATGGAAGGTTAAGCAGTGTGTTAGGAGAACAAGAATGCCGCATTGTAGAATGATTGAATTTAAATAATGATGAAGAAAACTGATCTTAATTAATGAAAGGACATAATGTAAGCGAAAGGGAAATAACAGGAAAATAAGCACAAGAGAAATGAAACTGCAAAAGGCAACCTACCTCTCGAAATCTACACTTTATATCCCAGCTAAATGCATCCGTTCTCTCGCGGCAATTACAGGATTGTTCGAGAATTAATAATGACTTTGAGAGAGAATGTTCGTGAAATCAACAAGGGTACTGATTAATGTTCCTTCAAGGGATGCTAAAATGGAAATGTAAGCTAATGCGAGGAAAATAAAACTAAACGATTACTTTTTTTAACGCCTGTCAGTTGTATGCTACTGTTCCATAAGACTGGCTGTGGTATAACTGCTTCCAAAGGCCAAGTGCTACTTTGGTGTGGTTGCTTCAATTAATCGTGAATCGTAGAATTAGGAAGGTCTCGAGACCAATAGAAAGCGTAGTATTTGTAGGCAAATAGGAGTTAAAGCACTTCCAAATAGGAAAAACTGGCCAACCTCAGATTTGAGGATAATAGTACAGCAGATAGTTATAATTAACGCCAATCCTTGGAGATGGCGCTCATCTATTGTCTAATGCTATTCATGGCAGTGTTATTCTTTATTAGTTTATATCTAAATAACAGACAGTAATGACAGGTAAAATGTAAACATTTGATATCTAAATTTGGATGGAGCTATAACTGTTAATTACAGTGCGTGTAATTGAGAAAGTCTAAAATAAGGAATATTTAAGAAGCAAAGTATAGCCGAATCAAGGTAAAATCTTTATCATCTATTAATTATACATTCATTACCTACGACCATACTAATTTGAGAAAATTTTTAATTAGAATTTATTTTCCTCTGATAAAAAAAAAAAAGTGTTTTACTGATGAAAAGAAGGGGTTCCTTTAAAGAATGCATATTGAAATTTTATATCACCTTCCTTCGTGCTGAAAATTCAGTCAAGGGACAAGGAGAGTTACACCAAACAAAAAGAGCCCTGCAGTTATTTGATGAAATTTCGATATTAGCATCGAAATGTCAGATGAAGAAATAGAAAGCTGCAATGTGGACAGAGGCAGGTTATTAAGTATTAGGTGTTATAAACGTAATACAAACAGATCAGACCTCAAAATAGAGGATAAGGTAGTACCAAAATTCTGAAACTGCTTCCTTTCAGCTATTTTAATAATCAGAAAGAATCATGCAACGGAGGGTAGCCTTACAATAGCTATATTAGCAATAAAGATTATAAATAACACTGGCATCAAATGCCATGAATCACAAAAACCCGTTAGAAGTTTTGGAAAAATTTACTATATCCTGTGTCCTATAAATAGATCTAAGAACTGTGCGATAAGAAATTTTCCATTTATTTTTGTCACGGAGAGTAGAAATAAACACAAAAGAAGATTGAGAAAGTAGGAAGATTTCAGAAATTTTAATTTCGACGTTAAAGTATTGGCGTAGTGCTACTCTAATAATAATTTTAAATTATTGATTCACTAGCAACATAAAGTAGAACCAATAATATTTTTTTTCCATTTAAGTAAGTAAATATGAACCCACATCACTAGATCGTAAATACAATATAATTATAATGTAAATTAGTGAAGAAATTGTTATGCAGCGAATTGCCAGAAACATATTGATTATTAATACGGTATCAGTATTGCTGTTTGTCGACCCAAAAATTTCATGCGGTGTGTTATCAAAAGGGAAATGGTTATTTTTATAGTCAAAAGGAAAAGTAATGGTAGAAGTGATCTTTTCCAGAATAATTACATGATTTACAAAAACGCCTAACCGTAAGTCAGAGCAGGACGCTTTCTTATTTAATAAGTCATGTTGTCCCTCTGCGTGAAAGCGAATGTCATCCTTCCTTTGCAGATTCTCTTCTCTCACTTGGATCTGAGTGTGGCACTAATGACTTGAAATTATTCACAGGATAAATGAAAGGAAATAACTTTGGCAGAGGAGATTATGGCAAGATGTCACTGATTGGATGGTAATATCTCAAGTCTAACACAAGAGGAAAGTTGCTTAGATGGGTTCGTTCGGTATATAATGACTTAAGAATTCTTTCTTGATCAAGTAACTTCACTAAAATATGCAAGTGAAAAAGATAATATTCCTGCAATAAAGAAATGTTTGGAACACAGTTATAATAAAAAAAAAAAAAAAAAAAAAAGGATGAAGAGTGTTAGGAAACTGCTGAGTTGGGATGAAAAAGAGGAAATGGTATATTAAGCTTTTTCTTCTTTTATCATCCTTGTGTTCATGATGAAACTTTGTCCAATGCCATTGTCAACAATTGCAGACAATACAAAATTCCTTTATCTTAAATAACTCATTTTTATTTTCTATCTCATATATTGATTATATTATCCAGCGTTTATCGAAAAGACGTTAGTTGGGTATTCCCAGCAGGAATTTTTTCCCCGTAAAATTTAGAGCATTAGAAACTTTTGCATAAAAAATTTTTCAACGGAGTTTCCAGCTATGACAAGTTTATCTCGCTCTCTCTCTCTCTCTCTCTCTCTCTCTCTCTCTCTCTCTCTCTGTGTGTGACTCGCATAGTAACATCCGATTTATGATAGACTAGAAAAAGCAAAAAACCCTTAATGAGCGGCAATAATTCATGGATTTATAATACTTTCATGCATTTTCATGCAGGCGCCATTCAGACTCACTCCGGCGACGACTACTCACTAATAACATGGAATGGAAACGAGAGGAAATTCGTTTTCTCATCGATGCTTACCAGCATTATCCGTGTCTATAGAATGTAAAATTACAAGAATATAAAATCAGATATTCGTGATGTCGCTATGAAAAAACGAATGGAAGAGATGCTTGTAATTAACGCTGAAGATACTTCCGTAATTTCCTTTGTTTCTTCGCTGTCGAAGCCAGTCGTTTGTCCATATCCTTTTCTTAACACAATTAAGCATTTGATCATACATTTGTGCTACAACAACGGCAACACAGGCAAATTCTTCCTCGTCACTGCTCATCGTGGCCCTCGGGAAGATAGAAGCAAGACGTGCTATGCAGATGAAGCATCGCCAAGAGGGGCGGGCATATGCTGGAAAAAGTGACTCATGCGGCTCTGCAAACGACGTAGTGTAAACTGGCCTTGAGTGGCGCCTGCTGCGCCTGCAGGCTTCAGCCATCAAGCTCGCTGCTCGATTTGATGTGTTGGGTGGTGCCTCATGCGTCTTGGGGAGCATTCAAGAGGGCGGGGCTAACAGTAATGTGGGAGGAGTTGGTGATGAGTCTCAGGCGTAAAGCGCATGCTGAACCGTAGTGTAAACTAGCCTTAAAAAACGGAAGCGCTTACTGCAAAGGAAACAAGCTCAAGAGAAAGTCAGGGCTATAAAGATAAAGGGGGTGTTTCTGAACAAAGACGGTGTAAGCCTCCAATCATTGGGGAGAGTGATGGAAGCACACTTAAGGCAGCTCAGTCTTTAAGGCATGTACATTTATTTGTATCTAGGCTGCAACCTGACGCTACTTCAGAGATGCTCCTAGGTCATGTTTCTCGGCTAGCAGGTGTCACGACGGTGGAGTGCGAGCATGTTGAACAACGATTCTTTCACTATCGATCTTTCAAAGTCATTATTAAAGAAATGCCTCAAAGTAGGGTCAGGGATTTGTACAAAGCAGAAAGTTGGGGTAAGGACATTCTGGTCTGTCGTTGGTATGATTAATCTTCATTGCTTTCTCTTTATTAATGGATCTAAGCTTTCCATCTTATAACTGTAGATAAGTAAGAAATAGCCACTCTGATGTAGCTGAATTAACTCATGTTTCTGATATAGTCTGTCTGCAGGAGACGACTCCCGGTGCAAGAATCAGACTACCTGAATTAGAATAAATTCTGAATTTGCATATTATGCATTTTCCCCAGTTAATCGAGTGAGCTGTTAGCTGGTTGTCCTTATGGGGGGACGTTGCTTTTCTGTACCGAAAGAGCCTTGCTTCTTGTGTACAGCAGTGGACACCTCAAATGACAGACTAATTTGTATTGACGTGTCTATAGATGAAAGTTGTATGAGGATTATCAACTGTTATCTTCCATACTAAGATGGACAAAATGATGCAGAGTATATTGACTGTCAGATCACCCAAATGGAAAGGTTTTTGTAGTGGTGAATTTAACGCTCACCATGAATCATGGTTTGGTAACGAGCTGAGATTTTTGCACCCATTACGATTATTGTATTGGTGATGTTGTTTGATGCCCTCCAGCAGTTACACTTGGGTGATGATGCAACGGGCCATACCCGTTGGTTAGACCATCTTGTCTGCCTTCCTAGTCTTCTAACACACATTAACAATATGCGTGTGTTGCATTCCATTATTGGTTCATTTTCTTTGAAGGTCTCCCAACTACCTACGGCGGTACAAACGAATGGCGGTAGTCAGACAAAGTCTTATCTCTGGGATCTACTGGCATACAGGGGTCTAGGCGAATTTACCGACAGCAATTCACCGACAACAATTTACCGACAACAGTTCATCGACAACAGTTCATCGACATGCTCAGTTTATCGAGTGCACAATTCACCGACAACAATTGATAGAAAAAAAAAAACGGTCTTAAACAAAATTCAATCGGTCTTTATTTAGGATATTAGAAAACGATGTAGATTTTTTTGTATTTATTAAACATGTTTAAAATATACAGTAAATAAAGCAACTGTAGAGTCATGGGCAAAATATTTAAGAAACAAAATATTTGAGAAATAAATAGATGTATAAAAAACCACAAATTGTTTTATTTAAAATCAGAAAGCAAGATTAAGGGCTATTGCCCGCAGATAATCAATGACATCGCTATATGACTAGTATTTTTCAACAATCCGTTTTATTCGCTCAAAAGAATCACGGTATTTCTTTCTTATCAGCATCACATAGCAATTCAAATGCACTGCCTACCGAATCAACAGGCATATATGCTATGGCGGGCAAATAACGGAGATTTAGAACAAATTCTGCATCCTCTTCATATCTTCTTTTCAGTCCATTAGCCTGGATGGCACGAAAGATACAGTTTTGAATGTTCCGTCCCCATACCAATGATCACTATTTGCTAGAAGATGAGTGTTACGTGAAGTGGCAAAAATTAATATGCGATTTTCAGTTGGTCCAGAGTGGCAGGCAATTATTCTCAAATCTGATATTTCCTATTGTCCTTTTCATCGTCTGTGTTTTCGGAAGTCTACAAGCAGCTGCTTCGCTGCAATTCTTAAGCTCGTTTGACATTAGTGCATGAGGTGCTTCTGTGGAAGATTTGGCTTTTTTACGTATGTTTTCCACAATTTTTTATGCTTCACTCTCGGCTGCATCACAAACATGATTATGCTCAGTCATTTCTGATATTTGTGATATTTGTCACATTTCCTGTATATCTTATCTTCACGCTCCTTGTCTTTATAAAAGAAATAACCATGAACAACAAGCTCCTTCTTTTCTTTTTCGGATTCTATAAAATGGAGAGGCATGATGGGCTATGTAGTGAAAATATTTGTTAACTAGACCATTTATATTTCTTACTGAAGTAAGAAAATATACTGTTATTATTTTGAAACTCAAGCTAATTTGGTAATTCAGTGCATCGGCTGTTTCTAAACTACCTGTTTAGTATTAAAACCTTATTTGGTGATTTATTGCCTCGGTTATTTCATAACTACCAGTTTAGTATTCAAACCTTTATCTTATATGTGGCTGGTACAGTCTTGTTAAAGATATTTCCTTTTTTATCTTAGCTTAATTGTTGTCGGTGAATTGATCAATCACAATGTCGGTGAATTGTGCAGTCGATAAATTGAGCATGTCGATGAACTGTTGTCGATGAACTGTTGTCGGTAAATTGTTGTCGGTGAATTGTTGTCGGTAAATTCGCCGGATCCCGGCATGCATAGGTAAATCTGAAGCAACTTTGAAAAACATCGAGTTGCCCTCCCTTAGGATTTCTACAATGCAACCCAACGCCATGTCAAAACGAAGATCATTGTAGACCTATTGAAAAATTTCTTTTGGACATAATTAGTGCACTTCAGCAGTCGTTTGACTCTAAGGAGACGAATCAAAGAGGCTTGAACCATATTCCTGGTTTGAATGAGTTTGTAAAGGAATTCCATCATGAAGGACGGGATGACTATTTAGCATGGAAGGAATCTGGTAATCCAAGGGAGGGATATTTTCATGATAAAATAAAATTTTCTAAAACTCAGTTCAAAGGGATCTTCAGATTTTGTAGGGAAAATGAGGAGGAAACTAGATCCAATAATATTGCTATGTATCTTAAAGGGAGTATGAAGAAATTTTGAAGAGAAATAAATAAGAAAAGAAAATCCTGAACCTTCTTACCAGACATAATAAATAATGTGAATGGTTATTTAAGCATTGTCGAGTTATGGAAAGAACATTATTATAAACTGTTTAACGCCCCTACTCATCCTGTCCCAGACCCAGAGGAAAACCTAGGACAGCGAGATGTTCCTGGGGCAAAATATGACAATGAAATTTCGAATGCTTTAAATTCTCCGAACACTTCCGGTATCCCTGGACATGACCAGCTGACCCTTCAGCACTTAACTGGGGCTCATCCGGTACTAGAGTTCTACTAAGTTTATCCGCTATTTCCTGTTTCTGTCATTCATACTTACCAAGAGCTTTTATTCTGGTTATACTCTCTCCTTTGATCAAAGATAAATACGCGGACCATAGTGACATATCTAATTATAGGTCGATTGCTCTAACCACTGTTATCTCGAAAGTTTTGGAAGCGAATATATTGGAGAGATGCAAAAAACACTTATTGACAAGTGGCAACCAGTTCGCTTACAAATCCCACCATGGAACGGAAATGCCAGTTCATATTCTTAAATACGTAATCGAGGAGTATAATGTTCGTAAAACACCTGTATTTGCTTGTTTCATGGATAAGTCTAAAGCCTTTGATAAAGTGTCTCATAAGATGTTATTTGAAGTACTGCCAGAAAGAAATGTTCCTTGCTATATTATTAAACTGCAAGGCGAGTGGTATAAAAATCAGCAAATGATTGTCAAATGGGGCCATGTATTTTCGAGTGAATTTTCCACTTCATGTGGAGTGAGACCGGGAAGTTTAATTTCACCTTACCTTTTCAATGTATATATGGATGACCTCTCACACAGGCCGAGTGAAATTAATGTGGGATGTTATTTAAAAAACATGATTTTAAACCAATTGTTTTAAGCTGATATGGTTTTATTTGCTCCCTCAGTAGGTGGGTTGCAGCAGCTTATAAACACGTTGTAATTTCATGTCTGACAGACTTCTATTGTTAAATGTAAAGAAGACCACATGTATAATTTTTTCTAAGAGTAAGATCTGCCCAAGTAATATATCACCTATTGTTGTTAACAATGCACAAATAGATTTTCTACCGGAAATAAAGTACCTAGGATATTATCTTACTGCTAAAAATTGGGACGATGCCCATGTAGAATATTTGTACCGAGGTCTATGTGCAAGGGGCAATATGATTTTAAGGAACTTTTCTAAATGTAGCGATGATGTCAAGAAAAAGCTTTTTCAGAGATTTTGTACAAGTTTTTAGGGCATGCCTTTGGTTGTCAGAGCAAAACAACGCACTATGAATAAGCGGAGAGTATGCTACAACAGGTGTGAGGTAATCTTGTAAGTAATTAAACTAAATAAAGGGCATCACTCCATTTCCCTCAAGTAAACATGAACACCTAATAAAACTCAAGAGGCTCTCGTTACATTAACTGTCTGTGGTCCTGAAGAATAATTTACGACGACTAGCGATGTACGATGTAGCGGATACACAATGCGTCTAATTCAGTTCTGTAATCATCTGAAATTATGATAAGTCGTTAAACACGAAAAGCATAATGAAAACAAAACTGTCTTAAAACTGACTATCATTCTATAAAACTGTAAACTAATCACGCTAAAGCTGAATTATCAACGTTTAAGTGATTAATGGCTATCCTAGCAAAAATGCATATTACAAACGTAACACTAAAGTTATATAAAAACTGATAACAGTCACTAGAGTACTAGATGCCAAGACACAAGACACGTAAACTTTGATGCAGTTTGATGATTACTTTAATTTAAGACAAGCAAGGCCTTACTTATAGAATTACTTCAATAAGGCTGGAATTTACAAAGGGCTTAACCAATGACCCACTTTCAGGTTGACCCTTACCTGTAATGAATTCCAGAGCGCCGGTTGGTTTTATTAAGAGGTTATGTTGAGGTTCTTGATCACGACTCATTCCAAGACGATGACAAGCGTTGTAGAACTTCTTCGAACAGACGGCAGCACAAGGTAGACACTGTAGCACACTCCCCAGGAATAAGTTTACATCACGATCATTGCTGGTATATCAGGTTTATAAAAATTCATATGAAAGTCAGCTCCTTCCAGGTCCTATTGATATAAGGAAAGATTAAACTTCTGCAGGTGGTTTGCGTCAGAGTCTAAGACAACTGACTGCCAGACTGCTGCTGCTCACTCCGTCTTTAACCGAAGTAAACTCTTTTGCCCGATAAACTACAGGTAACAGGTGCAAGGGTCTATTTGAAATGAGTCAAGGGGTAATTATATAAGTGACAAGTACTTAAAATCAGTAATTTACATATCTTATGTCTTAACATATGAAATATATATTAATACTGCATATAGTAAATTAAATTTCCTTTACCATCAACGACTTTAAAAGTCTAAGTATTTCCCTGATTTCAGAAGTCTAAGTACTTCCTTGGTTCTAACTCACTTCAAGTAAATCGAAGGAAAACAGATCAAATACCACTCTATGTTTCTGCCTAAGATAAATATAATCATACAAATACTGGTGTAAAAGAAAACATTTATAAAAATTTAAAATACAAAAATTTATCATTAAAGTCAAAATTTAAAAGTGAAATTCACAATATCAGGGAAATTTACTGTTACTTGAAAACAAAGTATAGTTTAATTAATTCTTGAATTAATTAAGTAAAATTAAATCAAAATTAATTTATCACAAAATTCAAGAAATTAATTCAATCCAAATTCAAAAGTGTTAGGGAATAATCAAAATTTTGGAAATTAATTCACAATGAAACTTGAAAAGAATTCTAAGTAGTAAATGCAAATTAATTCACAAGTGTTAAATTCAATTAAATGTGAAATGATTAATTAATGCAAACAACTTAGTTAATCAAATTGTGAATGCAAATGAAAAGACAGAAAAATTTGGAAAATACCAAAATTGTAAAAAGCACCAATCACAGAATATAAAATAAAAACACACTTCAATTAGAAAATGGATAATGCACAAAAAATAAACACTTCAATAAGAATAAATTAAACTAACACGTAACACAAAAATTTGCAATGTGTAGAAATTGAAATCATTTCACTCAAACCATTGTAACCATTAGTACTCTAAACCATCGTAACTATTAGTTGCAACTAATAAAAATATAATACACTTTCCCTTGGTACCAATTGTTTCTTTTTGCTGCAGCTTGTTAAAAAAATTTCACCAATTCAATTCACAATATTTTGAAAAAAGTGCCATTTAACACTTGTACAATGTTTGTTCAGATTCCACAAAAAGCACTAAATAATACTAAATAACTCTAAGAAATACGAAAGCTAAAATTTACGAGTGACCAATGTCTAAGTATAAATCTTTACATTATGCTGATATGAAATCAGAAGTGATGTGGGAGAGAGAGAGAGAGAGAGAGAGAGAGAGAGAGAGAGGTGTCTGAACGCCAGGGATTCAAAGTCTGTAATGTCTGCTTTCATTTCGCACGGGAGCTGGGCAGTGAATATCACACAAAAGGTTTTGGCCATGCAAAAGATGATGCAATCTTTCTAGAAGGTTCTAATATGATGTAACTTAACAGAAAAATCGTGAAATCTGCACATGATTATCGACAAAGAAGTACGAGTCTGAAACCAGTCATGTCCTGTACGTAGTATGCTCAACAAAGACACGTATTCGATCGAAGCAAAAGTCCCTATCAGACGTGATGACAGATTTGGAAAATACAACGGAGATCTCGAGATCTCTTATCTTGAGGCATTGACATAATAGGGAAACAACTCTAGCTTTGAATGGACAAAGTTAATCTCTCTCTCTCTTTCTTTTCATACTACATTATATACTTTTACATTATGTTATGAGAAATCTGAACACACATTTTAGACATCCTATAACTCTAAGCTAGTTAAGGAATCTGGAAAATTATGCAAAACTCTATTCTAACATTTCATACAGTCTAGGAGAAGATATATGTGTTTTGAAAGTAGCACCATATAATATACCTCCCCCCAGAAGATTGGTTATCATGGTGTTGAATTCAACGATTCGCAACGGTATAAGTAATCAGCAACTACGTTGTTTTTGCCACTAATGTGCTGCACTCTTAAGTTATACTGTTGCAAGCACAAAGACCACCTGGTCAATCTTTGATTATGATTTTTCATTTGCTGCATAAATGATAGTGGATTGTGATCAGACAACACTAAAATTTCTTCATTCCTAGGTCTGTTCACATACACTTCAAACTTTTTCAAAGCAGTGATTAAGGCTAAAAATTTCCTTTTCGATTGTCGAGTATGCTTTCTGACGTTTTTTAAGTATTGAAGACATGAAGCACACAGGATGGTAGATATTATTTTCATCTTCTTGAAGTAGAACAGCTTCAATGCCACAGTCAGAAGCATCAATTTGTATCACAAATTTCTTGTTGAAGTCTGGAGCTTGAAGTACTGGTCTTGAAGTTAAAATGGCTTTTACCTTCTCAAAGGATTTTTGACACTCTGGAGTCCAAACAAACTTAGCTTTGGGACTAGTTAAGTCTGTCAAGGGAGCTACTATGGCTGAGAAATTTGGGCAGAAGCGACGATAGAATCCAGCCATGCCTAAATATCTCTGTAGCTGTTTCCTGGTAGTAGGTGGAGTAGCCTTACGGATACCTTCTATATTAGCATTTACTGGAGCAAGAAGGCCTTTGCCAACTTCAAACCCAAGATACTGCACAGTTGCCTTTCCAAACTCACTCTTCTCTAGGTTGATTGTTAATCCTGCTTCTTGAAGTTCCTTGAAAACTTTCCTCAGAATCTTCAGGTGTTCTTCCCATGTTGTAGAGTAAATCACTGTCATCCAGGTATACACCTACTCCTTCTATCGATCCTAGCAGTTGATCCAACACTCGTTGGAATGTTGCAGGTGCATTCATCAGACCAAACGGCAGAACAGTATACTGAAACAGTCCAAAAGGAGTAATAAAAGCTTACAGCAACTTGGCATTCTCATCTAAGGGAATTTGATAATATCCTTTCAACAAGTCTATCTACGAAACAAACTTGGCTTGCCCAATATTATCAAGTTACTGATCTATAAGAGGCAAAGGATAATTGTCAACCACACTGATGGAATTCAGTTTCCTATAATCAGTACACATTCTAAATGAACCATCTGGTTTCTTCACTAACACACATGGAGAACTGAAGTGACTTGAACTGGGTTCTGCTAATCCATGTTGCAGCAAATACTCAACTTCTTTCTTCAAAACATCTCAATGATAAGGTGATAAGCGATAGGCTCTTTGCTTGAATGGGTTTCCATCTTCTTGAATCTTGATCTCATGCTTGGTCAAATCAGTACGCCTAGGTACATCTGCAAAAATTTCTGGAAACTTTTAATTACTTCACTTAAGTCTTCACCTTTTTCAACACTCAGATGTTTCAGTTTATCCTCCAAATTTTCCAAAATTGAGGAATTATTCATCTTGCTTTCAGCTCCCAATTCATAGCAATCATCGTCTTCTGTAGATGAAGTTGTTTGTGTCATTGTTTCAAGAGGTTCACATGTACCTTCCTATGTCTTCTTCTTCTTTCTGGTGCTTCAATTGCATAAGTTCTATCACTCAACTTCTCAATTACCTTGTAAGGACCTTGAAATTTATTAGTGAGGGGAAATCTCTTGACAGGTAAGAACACTAACACGTGTTGACCAACAATAAAACTTCTTAGCTTAATCTTAGCATCATATCTCCTTTTCATTTTCTCCTGACGCACTTTCAAGTTTTCTAAAGAGAATTTTCTAATCTCTTTCAACCTTTTCCTTAAGTTCTTTACATACTCTCCTTGGCTTTCCTTTTGATTTTCTTTCCAATTTTCTGCGAGAATTTTCAACGGTCCTGTCACTTCTCTGCCAAACATCATTTCATTAGGTGAACATCCCATACTTTCTTGATAAGCACTCCTAACTTCAAACAACATTAATGGTAAACCAACATCCTAACCAACAGTGGATAACTGTTGTTTCACTCCTAACAAATTCATCATATCCTGGAATAACTTTGAAGTAAAGTTTGTCCCTCTATCACTTTGTACTATTTCTGGTATACCAAGCTTTGAGAAAAACTCCACAGTTTTTCAGCAACTATCTTAGCAGATATTTTTCTAACAGGGATCGCCTCTGGATATCTTGTCACAGGACACATTAATGTTAACAAATACTTCTTTCCCCTCTTTGTCTTCGGCAGCAGTCCAACCATATCTATAATCACTTTACTAAAGGGTTCTCCTCTAACTTCTATAGGTTGTAGGGGGGCTTTCTTGATGGTTTGATTCGGTTTTCCAGCATCTGGCAGGTATGACACTCACGACAGAACCTGCTAACATCTTTGTGAAGTCCAGGCCAGGAAAAATATTTCATGATCTTCTCCACAGTCTTCCTGATTCCCATATGTCCAGACTCATGAGCTACTGCTACCACTTGCTTCCTCAATGGATATGGAATCAAAATTTGATGATATTCGCCCAATACAGCATCTCCTGGTATATCTTGTTGCATCTCTTCTCGGTCAACAATTCTGAAGAACAAATCAGCTAACGATGCATCCTTCTTCTGCAAGTCCATTAGCTTCTCTCTTGTCACTTGACCAACTTCAAGGTTTGAATTATCAATATCTGCTAACTCATCTTTTCTTAAATTTCTGAATCTTTCATTGTAGTACTCTGGGCTCATCTGGTAAACTTGTAGCATATTATGTTTAAGTACCTTGTAGTGTTTATACTGATCAGCTGTTAAGGCTAAATAAGCACTTTTTCCTTTACCAATTAAGACACTATGTAACAAAGCTGACCATTTATCTTCTGGCCATCCTACACCTGAAGCCACTGTTTCAAAGTGATCAGAGAATTCATCTGGAGCTTCATCAGCAAACTTCAGGATTAACTTCTGTGCTCTCATTGCAAGTTCTCTTTCCTTTTCTGCTTCTCTTTCTCTTCTTTCTAGTTTTTCCATGTCTATTCTCTCTCTTTCAGGTTGCATTCTCTCTCTTTCAACCTGCAGTCTCTCTCTTTCAGCTTGCATTTCCGGCTTAATCAAATCTTTGGCTTCAATGTGTCTAAGCTTTAACTCTGCATCATTTTTCTCTTTCTTTTCTTTTAGCTTATTTATAAGATCAACACGTGCTACATTCAGCAACTCTTGAGCTAATTCTTACTCATCTTCATTAGTTATTCCACCATAGCAATAAATCTTATTTGTGCCTTAACCATGCTAGTAGACACATAACCACCACATGCCACTGCTAAAGCGCCCACCGTGCCTTAGTCAGAGTGGTATCAGATAATACTTGGATGGAAGGGACTGCTAAATATTCCTGAACATTGAACTGAGCCATTTTCTCTAAGTTATCAACTAATAATTCAACACAGTAAAAGCAAAACAAACAATTATATGGTCACTCTCCTAAGAAAACATATCCCTAACACTACCAGTAAAAACTAGAGTGCTATAGTGATCTGTTTTCTTGGGCCTCTGGACACCATTATTACTTGTGAGGAAGTGCCAAGTATCTGGTTACAACACTTACCAATCATAAAATAGTTATCTCACAACAGCTAGACACCTGAACCTTCATCACAAATAAAATACGACTGAATACTCTAAAGGCAACATTGATCCCTTAAACTACTTATCAATATTGCAGAAAATCAAACAAAGTTCTTTAAAATAGGTGTGAGGTAATCATATAGGTAATTAAATTAATTAAAGGCCATCACTCCATCAACAACATTCAAAAGTCTAAGTATTCCCCTAGTTCTAAAAGTCTATGTACTTTCTTGATTCTAACTCACTTCAATTAAATTGAAGGAAAATAACCCAGTTACCACTCTGTATTTCTACCTAACCAAAATTAAATATACTGGTGAAAAATAAGAAATTTAAATACAAAAATTTATTATCAAACACAATATTTATAAGGGAAATTCACAATCTCAAGGAAATTTATTGTTACTTGAAAACAACACAAAATTTAATTAATTCTTGAATTAATTATTAATTAAAATTAAATCAAAATTAATTTATCATAAAAATAAAGAAAAATAATTAATCCAATTTCGGAATTAATTCACAAGTGCTAAACAACAATAAAACGTGAAAAGCATTCTAGATAAATGCAATGTAATTAACAAGTGTTAAATTCAGCGAAATAGTCAATGACTAATTAATGAAAACAATTAAGTTAATCAAATTGTGAATGTAAAGGCAAACACAGAAATATGTGGAAAATGCCAAAATTACAAAAACACTGAGAAAGCATTAATCACACAGAATATATTTATATAAAAAAACACACTTCAACAAGAAAAATAGATAAATGTACAAAAAAATAACTTTAACAAGAAGAATGGATAAATTTACAAAAAATCACTTCAAAGGAATTAAAAGGAGATTTTAAAATTTGCAATGTATAAAAAATGAAATAGTTTCACCAAAACCACTTAAATATGTTTTTAAGTTGCAACCTAAAAATTTTAATAACACATTACCTTGGTACCAATTATATTCCTGCTGCAACTAGCTTAAAAAATTCTAGAAGGATTCTGGCTAAAACGTTTCACATACCTCTGATACATTTCATTTCATATAAGTAGTTGGAGATGTTTTTGAATTGGAAACTATCTAATATTACCTGTAAATTAACTCATATCTTTCGATTTGTCAAAAGATAATTTGTTGACTCGTAAGTGCTTTAATTTTGAAGTGGAAAGGTTTGTTGACGTCACTCAAGGAAATGATGAAACTTAATTTCATTTGAGAAAATTTGATGTACCTTATGGTGTTTTCGATTATTATCTGATATATATATATATATATTATCTATATATATATATATATATATATATATATATATATATATATATATATATATGACAGCATATATGGGATTACAATCATAAACAACACAATTTAAGAACATTAAAAGTCTTGTAAAGTAATAGATATGATCATAGAATTTTCTCAAATGAAATTAAGTTTCATCATTTCCTTGAGTGACGTCACAAACCTTTCCACTTCAAAATTAAAGCACTTACGAGTCAACAAATTATCTATTGACAAATCGAAAGATATGTGTGTGTGTGTGTGTGTGTTGGATTTCTTGGAGAGGCAAATATTTCACTCTTGAAGACGAACAAACAAGGACGGTGTAGCCTTTAAGGGGGCCATTGTAAACCAGAATGAAATTATTGATTTTTTTTTATATTTTACCGCAAGATATTACGGGAAAGAAAGGTGACCGTTCTCATTCTTAAAAAAAAAAATCTTAACTGAATATTACATCCAACACACACATGATACATATTGTTATCAAAAAGCTGCCATATAAATAATAATTCTTATGATATTTTCGATTATTCTTTGATATATATATATATAATAATTCTTATGATATTTTCGATTATTGTTTGAGATATATATATATATCTATATATATATATATCTATATATATATTATATATATATATATACATATATATATATATATATATATATATATATATATATATATATATATATATATATATATATCTCTCAGATAATAATCGAAATATCATAAGATTTATTATTTATATGGCAGCTTTTTGATAACAAATATTTATCATGTGTGGTGTTGGATGTAATATTCAGTTAAGATTTTTTTTCTTAAGAATGAGACGGTCACCTTTCTTTCCCGTAATATCTTGGCGATAAATATAAAAGAAAATGAATAATTTCATTCTGGTTTACAATGGCCCCCTTAAAGGCTACACCTTCCTTGTGTGCTCGTCTTCAAGAGTGAAATATTTGCCTCTCCAAGAAATCCAACACACACACACACACAAAAGAGATCAAAGAGCACATTGAAGCTCTTTTGCTTCTGGCCTACTGAAAATCAGTTTTGCTTTTTTTCAATTGCCTAATCAACATCCTTCTTTTTCTTATGCCGGAGCTTGTTCGGAGGAAAAAAAATAAGGGCATTTTTCATTTTACTTTTTCGATTTAGAAGAAAGTTTCTGGATCCAAGGGGACTTTATCTTAAAGGTTTGAGGTGAAGGTATATTGGTAGAGGTAAATATATAATTTGAAGTATTAATTTTAAATATTTTTATTTCTTATATTGTAACATAATGGCTATAAACAATCTAAGTGCATTTCAAAAACAGTTCTAGAACAAAATCGGACGAGTAAAATGTCCAAGAGATTGATAAAACTAAGCTAATTTAGTAGATTTTAAGTGTTTTATATAAAATAACACAATCGAATATATCGACTTCCCTTTTGTGACAGACTTTGATGTCATTTGTGACAGACCTTGATGTCATCTGACGCAAAATCACTTAACTATTTAATGTACCATTTCTCATCTTAGCTTGCTCCCTCACCATATCTGATAGTGATAGGGCCCTTTCGGTCCAACTCTTTTTTTTTTTCATTGCAGGGAGGGGGAGGAAAGAGGAAGGAAGTGAGAAGATAGAGGAGGACGGGGAAGAAGATCTGTTCCAGATATGATGATGGTTGTACCTCTAGGTATTTAGGAATTTGTATTTAATTGAAAATGTATAGCAATATGATTATGGCTGACGTAAGTAGCAATTTCGACGTACGGTGTCCATTACGATGCGCACAGGGAGTGAGCAGTAGCCACATTGTGACACTTGCATTAATATATATTTGGGATTGAAGATTTTCAGTATTCTTATATAGTCTTAGGGCCGAATCTCTCATATACATGAATAAGACACACACAAACAATCTTAAATGGAATATATATTTTAACAATATAAATATTTCTGACTTTTATTCAGGATTTTCTCTGAATTTATTCTTAAAAAAACATATGTCCGTGACTTAATTATAATAAATACAATTTATTAGAATGTTCTGAAGTATGATAAACGAAAAGGCATTTTCTATTTTAAGTTGAAATTACATTCTAGATTTTCAGTGTTCTTGATATACTTTGGGAATTATATAGATAAATATGACGCTGAATACATTTTAAAATTTCAATTTTTTTTATATTTACTTAAATATTTCATTTTAATTTTATAAATTATGTACAGGAATGTTCTATTACTTTCTTCTTTTATATCACTGAATCTTGCCAATCAAAATAATTACGAAGTTGATCTCGTTGAGCCTTGTTAGCCATGGTTTCCTCTCTGACGGTTTGGGATACTAGACAGGCTCGGTAAAGCTTCGTCACACCTCCAGTGACCAAGTAGGGCCTCATGGGTCACCGAGTCTTTTCGATGTGCCTCATTCGTGGCATTGGGATGTCTTGTTACAATCAAGTTGCGCAACGCACAAGCGGCCAACACCACGGGCTCGATACGGTCATGTCGAAGATGTATGTGGTGTGAAGTACTCTGAATCAGTGGGAAACAAATGGAAAATATTGATTTAATTATTAGATGGTATAAGAAAGGTATTTCATGTTGAATACCTATTATTTCTATAGAAAAGAAATGGCATACAAAAGGTGTTTCATATTAATAAGCTTTTAAACAAGCAGACCAAATAATGACAGTATAATAATTGTTAACATTATCAACCTGCTTGCTAGTAAGCCAAAGGCACGCTCCACTGTATAACATGACCTGCTCAGTCGGTAATTAAAGATGCGCTCATGTACTGTCAGATTTCGTGCAGGGTATGGTTTCATCATAGGGCGAGAGCTGTTCAACAATTTCATTGAAAAGCTCATCTGTAATCCTGGTAAAGTTCCAGTACAGTCCTGGAGCTTCAATTGTCAATTCTTCCATCAAGTTGTCGTAGTAACCTTTCTTCTCTCTTCTTTGTAAGTAGGACCACATCCAGCATCTCCTTTTAGGTCTTTTTGGCGTCTTGCGCTTTCATGCGTCCTGCAGGCACTTCATTACTATTAACTGCAACAGAGCATAGTAATGAACCAATAGGTTCAGTGCTAATTCAGGATCATGTTGTTAACTATCAGCTTCAGATATTTCTTGTCCTTCACAAATACGTAATGATGTCATAATTGCACATTGCGTACGTCGTACTGATGTCGTAATCATCTGTTTTAATTTTTTTTTTTTTTGAAGCCTAAGGCCCGCGACTGACGCCAAACCAAGCCATTACGCCAGTTGTAGGCTTGAATTGCTGAAGTGTGACACAGCCATAAGGGCTGACTGGTGTGGTGGTATAAGTGATATTTTGAAATGTTTGCTTTATGACTGAATCATGTAAGCTGTCAACTGTCAGATTCAAATATTCCTGGTCTTTACTGGTCCTTCACCTTGTGCCTTTCTCAGCGCCTGGAACGGGAATGAATGCCAAATTCTCAGCACCCCTTTTATATACAACCCAAGATGCTCATGATACAGTTATGTATGTCGTAATGTCGTTGGCAATCTCATCCCGACATACGTAATGCTGTCATAATTGCACATTGCGTACATCGTACTGATGTCGTAATCAGCTGGTTTTTTTCTTCTTTTTTTTAGCATAACGCCAGCGAGTGATGCCAAACCAAGCCATTGTAAAGGATATTATGAGTAGAATTGTGCAAATTGTGATACAAGCACGAAACCTGGCACACTGCTTGTTTTTACCTGTACTTTGCAAAATTTGGGTCCTGGCCAAAACAAATTTTTCTTTTGTTTTAAGATGGCTACTCCTTTTTTTCAAAATGGCATCGTTCACAAATGTTCTCATGACGTATCACCATATACTCAACAAAACATTTAAATTAGCCAAGAATTTCTCTACTCATAAATTGTACAACAATTTGGCATGATAGCAAGTAACCCAAAGGTCTATGAAAGCCCCTTTCGGTTTCAAAATGGCTGCACAATAGTAAAAATGGCCGTTTCTTATTTAACGTTAACGAGAAGTGCAAATTCTGGTTGTAACCATTGCAGAAAAAGTACAATTTACCTTATTAGTTTACAAAATAGCCACAGTAGACTACTTTTTATCGATCCTGACCCGTTACATGGACATAATCCTGTACAAGAAAGCCGAGAGCGATATCACTTGCAGTTACTAACACAGTTTGATTTTTTGCACCCACATTTCAACAGTTCCTGACAAGATGCAGCAACAGAAGGGATCGATGTCCATTTGGGTTTCCATGTTTCACTGTCTTTATCTTTTACCCAACCCCAAATTTCAGGACTAGGCAGCTCTTGACCCCAAACATGCCCAACTTGATTTGCTGTATTAAAGCATTCTTAGTTGGAAGGATTGCATCAAAAGACCTGTTTTCTCGCAAACAATTCAAAACGAGATTCACTGACTGCAAATGTAGTTGTTGCCCTGTCGTACATTATGCATACAAAAGCTTCCAGGATTTATATATCAGACTCTGAAATTAAATCTGGGAACTTACCAAGGCAAATGAATACCTAGAAAGCATCTGGAAATAGCCCCATGTCTGCCACGCTGATTTTTTATCTCTTCCTCGAAATGCTGAGATGGTATCACAACCAGTAAAACTGTGAAAAAATGGCAATGTGCATACAGGTATTTCCAATGATGCTGCAATATCATGTATAGGAAGCCATCAGAAATCCTTACTTCGATCAAAACCTATCCACATTCTATCAAGTCCAAGCTTTTCGAATAAGGAAATTCCCAAAACTACAACGTCAGTATCTGTACTGTACATGGAAATGTCCTTACATCCATTGATGACTGCATGCTGGATATGAACGAACATTCGAGTGTCAGCCTCTTCATGGTTGCACGGGTACAGCTGAGTTATGTCTGAAATATTTGTTTGTCAGTCTCAAAGGTCACGATCAACTCACCAAGGAATGCAAACAACTCAGTTTTGTTGTCATTGTCTCTTAGAAAACTACTCCAAACCTTTGGTGTTTTAGTAGTTCCAACCACTTTCGTCTAACTCCAGAACCCCTCTTTTCCCTGGTGCTAGGCTTAAGACTGTCATTTCTATACACATCGAATACAACGTCTACCCTTGGATACCTATTTAAGCAAGAAGCAATGTGCCGTAAAATAATTTCATGGGCATAGTCATTAAATGATTTTGATTCCAGAGGTGGTTTTGAATTTACCATAGCTGCGCCACTAATAACCAATGCATCAGACACTTGATCACTTGCTGGGTTTTCAAAGTTTGTCTCAAATACATCCATCAGCTGTGACTTTACACCTGTATATAAACATCCATCTTATGACAATGAGGCAATGAGGGTTGAGTATTTTGGTTTTCATGGCTGAAGAAATCTTCTATATTGCATTGTCTGCTTTGGCAAGAAATGAAGAGCCTTGAAAACAGATTACAATAATTTTTCAGATTTTCGATCTTTCCTTTCAAAGGTCCTGTGATGTTTGGCTTTGTTTTGCGGCTGAACAAAGGGAAGTTGTTCTTTGTGACAGAATCGTAGAAATCAGGTTGTCTGTCATTTGTAATTCTTTGTAGAAATTCGTTGTATTGCTTTAGCCCAATATCCTTTAAGGTGTCGATTTTTGCAACCTCTGAACTCACAATAATCTTTTGAATCAAGTTTGTAAAGATCAGAGGATTCTTCTAGAAATGGATTTCAAAAATCATTGAGTTTTAACAAACCTTTGAACTTCTCCAAAGAATGACTTCTGTGAGATCATTGTATCCTCATTTTGTTTAATATCTGCCAACCTGCGGGGTAAATTGGCAATGGATTCAAACTCGTCTACTAGTCTGCTTATTTCAGGACCAGCTACCATCCAACGCCTCAAAGCTGCAGGATCCTCCATTTAACCAATTGCACCACCGTCACCCTTTATTAGAGCATTTTTCTGTTCATGTGCTTCATCAAATTCTCGTGCTATGTTCGGATGCATTTCTTGTAGCAATGCCATATATTGGTAACCAATGGGCATAATTAACACGATCAAGTCTAAGGAAGTATGGGATCAAACTTGACAATGACTGTTTGTATACTTCAAAATCTGATTCTCGAAATGAACGTATACAAGACTACTAAAAGTCCCAATTTCAAAACAGAATGCCATAAATTAAACTGGGAACAAGAAGCCTCTCTGACTCATCGCTTAAGTTTCCTTCATTTGTGATTTCATATGCTGACATCAAAAGTTCAAAAAAAGCACATGCAGTGACTTGATGGGCATGTCTTGTTCTAGGTACGTTAGAACAAGCAAGGAAGGAATCAGCAGTGCCTGGTGTCGCTATATCAGCCTTAATTATTGCATCTGTCCAACCGCTGTCACGAAGGATATCTCCAAGAATTCTGAAACAGGCCATTTCGATATGCAAACCACCAAACATAACAACAAATTTGTTCTCTCCATACAAGTTGGGCCATTCCCACTGAATTTGCTTTGCTAAAACAAAAAGTGGCCGATCTGGCGTAATAATAGGCGTTTGTCCAGGATTAAGGAAGCCGGTAATTTCTTTTACTTTGTCCATAGAATGCTTAATCATGGCAACAGAATGGGCTGTTTCTTAGAACAAGGGTAAAAGGGAAGTTATGCTAATCTCAACAGATGGACCACGCTTTCTAGAGGAGTGAAATGATGACCACGAGACGTTTTCATTATCAAGTTCGTCATTGGTTAAATGAACAATGTTAAGTCACTCATATTCATGTTTGATGCTATCTTCGAAATATATATCATCTTGTACTTTCATTGTCATTCCAGGGGTATTCGAAGCCTTTGGCTTCGTCTTCAGAAAGGCAGGTTTAGCACTTATGAATGCATCTGGGAGAGATGGTATCTGTTTGGTATTTGGTCTACTCACTAAAGTCAAGTTTCCCCGTTCTTCTCCCCTAAAGTCAGATCAAGGACGTTGAAAAATAGAAATCCCAGTTCCATGAAATGACAACTTCGCAGTTGTAGAACTTGGACTGTGGTCAATGTTATCAACAGCTCTGGTTGTAAAAATACCTTTTCGTGAAAACAAAGGGAAACATCAAACCTTCCGACAAGAAGCGATCATTCATTGCCTGCCCATTTGTGTAGATATTTCTAGCACTCGCTAGAACAAGGTATCAATTAGCTGCTTCTTCCTGGTTCTGGCATAAATGAGCAGGCCAATATAAATGCATATTGGAGTTTCACGTTCCACAGAATGTCGCTGTTGTTCAGCCTTCTTGGCACCTTTGCATGATTGTTATACATAAGGAGCTGTGCAATGGCAGTATCTGATCACACACATCATTCTGTAGTTGTGACTGTATATCAGGACCATGTTCACTCATTCTGACTAGTTCAAGTAGACATTTAGGAACAGTAGTCAGTACATCTTCCGCTGCAAATATGCCATTAAAATTTTGACTTGTGCTTCGTCATGTGCGCTCTTACGAATTCAGCTGTTTTCGTCATATTGTGGGTATCATCATAATTGCGTGCCAATGCTATTGCAGGACCGACATCCTTTTTGAAAAGAAGGACATCTCTTCCTTTAGTATAAGTTTGTGGATCAGGAATCTTAGCCAACAGCCTTTTTTTAGGCGAGTGCGATGAATAGAAAATGACTCCTTATTCAATTGTTGTACCCGCTTTTTGAACATATTCGTAAGTTCTGCTTGTCTAAAAGTATTTGACTCTTCACTGTTTCGCAACGTTTCAAAAATATAATTTACGAACTCGGCCAGAGCAATATTTTCGACAACAGTTACATTTTCTTGTTCATCGGACTTATCTTCTTTTTTCTTGTAAGATCTTTCTTTGTTATTCAAACTAACTAGAGAACTAGGATTGCCTCTCTTAAAGAGGACAACAGTGCCTCTTTGTTAGACAGGAGACACGTGTTTTTTGTTTGTAAGGTGTTTTTACGTTGCATGGAACCAGTGGTTATTCAGCAACGGGACCAACGGCTTTACGTGACTTCCGAACCACGTCGAGAGTGAACTTCTATCACCAGAAATACACATCTCTCACTCCTCAATAGAATGGCCGATAATCGAACCCGCGACCACCGAGGTGGATACAAACACCATACCAACCACGCCACTGAGGCGACTGGGACACGTGAAAACATTCTCGTGTGATGGTTTCTTGCTTGTCCAACGAGTAAATTTTGGAAATTCACAAGTTTCACTCCTCGATTCAGTCTTAGAATAATGTTTTTCTTCTGCACGTTTTAACTTAGTGTTGTTAAATTTGATTCGACAGCTTGGGTAATACTTAACATCATTATTTTGAGATTTAAATAACTTTCTGGTGGACATGGAGGCCGCGTGCAAAATTCTGTCTGAGTTTGTCAAATGGTTTGGATTTTTATAATATCGAAACAAATATACAAACTCCTACTTCTATAAATATGATCACTGATAAAGGATGAGTATATCGCTCCAAAGAACAGCTGCTTTTTTTCTTTCCCTTTGCGATATTCCCGATGCCTCACGGACACATTCACACACGCTTACAGGGTAATCAGTGTTGCATCCACTTTACTATTTTCTTGCTTTACAACAATTTTGTTACATGATTACTGATAAAAGGATGTAGTATATTATTTGTAATGGTTCCATTAATCTCACATTACATTACCTATATTTATCTCATCTATCTATATATATTTATATATATATATATATATAGTATATATCTATATATATATATATATATATATATGTATATATATCTATATATATATATATATATATATATATATATATATATATATATATGCATATATGGCATATATATATCTATATCCATACATATATAATATATATATATATATATATATATATATATATATATATACTATAATATATATATATATAGAATATAGATATATATATATTATAGTATATATATATATATACAGATATATATATAGTATATGATATATATATCTATAATATAATATAATATATGATATATATATAATATATATATATATAATATATGTATATGTATATATATATGATATATATATATATATATATATATATATATATATATATATATATATTTATATATATATATATATATATATATATATATTATATATTATATATATATATATATATCATATATATATGTATATAGATAGATAGGATAGATAAATATAGGTAATGTAATGTGAGATTAATGGAACCATTACAATATATCCTACATCCTTTATCAGTAATCTTGTAACAAAATTGTTGAAAAGCAAAGAAATAGTAAAAGTGGATGCAACACTGATTACCCTGTAAGCGTGTGTGAATGTGTCCGTGAGGCATCGGGAATATCGCAAGGGAAAAGAAAAGCAGATGTTCTTTGGAGCGAACAAAAAAAATAAACTTCCATAAGAAATGATAGGATACACGAATTTGTTAGAATATTATAGGAAAGGTGAAAGGGAATAATATAGGAGAATTGATGGATTTATGGAACAAAGATTATAACTCTGAAGGATAATAAAATGAGAAAATTAAGGAGTTAAGCTAACGCATAATGCGAAACGGAGATGAAAATGAAAATCATCTAAGGAAGAGAATAATTTCAAGATCACTGAATATAGGAGAAGCTGAAAAAGAAGCATAATTATTGAACTAAGCCATGTTAATAATATCCTGACTAACTCAGAGAAACAGGACTTCGGAGCTACTTAACTCCAACTATGAATTTTAATAATCAGTATGTTTGTATTAGTTTCTCTTCATTATTCATGTATTTAATTTCCAATTTACGTATTCATTTTTTATCTACTCACTTCGTATTAACGCATAAAAAGTTGACAAGCACCTACAGATTTCGCCAGCACTCATATCATATACTTGACCTTCCCGTTATAGATTATTTTAAAATATCACTACTTTCAAATTTGTTCTTTACTCCAGAATTGGAATTCAAACAAGAACAAAAGCGCTGAAAACGTATGTGTGGTCCACTCTCATGTATGGATCACAGAACTGGATAATCACCAGGTAATTGACAAATGAGGAAGTGATAGCAAGAATTGGAACACAGAAAGCCCTTGTAAGAGAAATTAATTTTGTTGGACATATAATAAGAAGTGAGAAGATAGAGCATTTATGCCTTACTGGAAGGACAGAGGGGAGGAGAGCGAGAGGTAGACAAAGAGTAAAATACTTGGATAGCTTGGTGGGGGACTTGGATGGAAATTGCACTGTAAATCAGCTAATACAAGCGGTTAGAGAACGAGAGAGGTGGGGCAAATGACCGCCAACGTCCAAGACACGGCACTTCGGTAAGGTAAGGTAAACTCCAGCCAAAGCAAACGTGACATGAAGTACAGTATTAACGTTTTCATCAAAGGGAGACAAATGTTTTCATTAGACTTTGATGTCATCAATAAACACCAAAGTCATTAAACAGTTTTGGAAAGAAAGCTTAAGTTTTGTTGACCGTTATTTATGATTGCGGTGTTACATAGCATTTCACTTTTGAAAGTTGGATCTCGAGGCATTGTAGAGGTAAACATATCCAAAAAAGAGCAAAGAATTTAAGAAGTTAAGAGGACACTATGGCTATTACAATTACATATGCATCAGGTAAAAATGACCGGTAGATTCTGCATATATATTTCAGCCTAAATAGCAATGAAAACGTTTGCCCACTTGACTACGATGACGATGATGAGTCTATTCCAGCTCGAATAAATGTATATCTGAAAACGACTGGTATATATATGTATTGTGTCTAAATTGCATTTCTTGTTGACCTATGTGAAATAATTGAAAGACGGATGTGGTGAGCAATGCCATTCTTTGATATGATAGATGGATATCAGCGTTAGCTCTCACGGAGACAAGAGGGAATGTCGCTTGTTAAGAATTTACTGTCTCTGAAGTAGACACCTCGACATAGAGCTGTATTTGCATGGAAAAGTCCTCGAACGATGTGTTCACGTATTCGTCTGATTGTGTAGGCGGAACCAGTGAGAGATAGGTGTTATTTGAAATAGATTACTTTCTTACTAATGAAAATATAGTATTTAGAAAACCTATAATTTTGGGAATCTCTAAAGATACGAAGTAAGTAATCTAAAGGGAGTGATCTTACGAGAATGCTCATTCGTTTGTACAACACGTTTTCCCTCTCTGTGAGCCTTTTCCATATCATTTTTGGGGCATTATCCACCCAGCTTTTGAGTGAAGATGAAGGGTGCGTGACAACCACACGAAACTGTTAACATGGACATTAAAGGTGAGAGTTGTTGAAAACTTTCATTAATAAGTTCTTTTTTAATATCTCGAAGTATTTAATTAAGGTGACGTGTGAAGTGGCAGACAACCTCTTTCTTTCTCAGGAGAGATTCATGAGAAATTATAATTCTGTTATTGTGCACTTGTTGGCGAAATGTTTCACTGTTCTGTTTATGAGATTTATCATTATTTCATTATTATTTTTTATATGTGTGCTAATAAGAGTTATGTTTCCTTCTGACAGGGACTCTGTTGGTCTGTTATCCTGTCGGCCTCTGTAAGCTGAATTGTTACCAGTTTTGATTATTCATATGGTGGACGTGTTGAAGAGACAAATTTATTTACCGCATGACTATTTAATTTTGATTTGACAGCTTGGGTAATACTTAACATCATTATTTTGAGTTATAGGCTAAACCTTTCTGGGTGACATGGAGGCCGCGTGCAAAATTCTGTCTGAGCTTTGAGGAAAAGAGTGTCTAGCTTTGCTTTTATCATTTGTGGGAACTGTTCACTTACCTGGATAATGTTTCAAACAGTCCGTTTTCTTGTTTGAGTAATTTATTTTTGTAGTTCAGAGTTTAATTCAGTGCCCAAATTAACTTTTGCAAATGTCTTGTGCGTTGATTGGAGATAACAGGTAGGTCACGCTACCATATTCAATTTTAATTCCTCCTTTATGGTTACAGAGATTTTGGTGGCAGCAGTTAAACTAGGTTGTTTTCGAAGTAGATAAGTGGTTTCAGACGGGTTGTAGGTTGTCCCTTGTATTTATCTCTAAAGAACGGTCGGTTGTTCATTGATTTTGTAGAAGGAAAAGGTGGTTTTTGGTATTTGGATTTGGCTTGGGTCAGCAGTTCTCGTTGTCTGCGCCTCGGGTTTAGCTTCGCCCTGCCAGTTATGCATTATCTGTGGAAGGTGCGAATTCATTACGTTGTTCTTTCTCTAGTTCGGGTGTTGATAATGAATTGGCAGCTTTTTTCTCTCTTTTTTTCCTGTTCAAAGGTACCCATGGGTAAGCGGAGGTTGTTTGTGTGTGAGTAAATACGTGGGAATGTGTATATTCGTAATTTTCTTTCTTTCAGAGTTCCGTCTTTGGACGAGAGTCACACACTGAGGAATGTAAGTGTTCAGACAATACCTCTATTCTTGGCTGTCGTTATTGCATACTTTGGTGTGAAATTGGAACACAATTGGTTTGGAATTCGCCGCTAGCTCAGCGTTTATCGCATGCTAACATAGGTCAGCCTCGGTTGAGTTGGGAAGTGGTGCGTTTGCAATTTACTTTTTTTCTCTCTCTCGCGGTTGTGCGTTCATACGTGCATACCAGTTGTTGCTGGAGTCAAAGGGGATCTTGAGGGGTACTTGGAGGGAGTGAAGGGGAGTTGAAAGGGTAACTGGGAGGACTTATCTTGCGGGAGAAATTTCTCTCTCCCTCTCTCTCTTATTTCAGCCCCGTTTTCTTTTTGTCTCTTGGCTCGAAAACAACTTTGTTTTTTTAAAATAACCTTATTGTACTCGTGACCAGCTAAAGGAGAATTACATTATGCCTTAGAGAAAGTACAAAGTTTTAGGAAAGGTGGCTAATGAAAAAGAAGTTGAGAATTAAGACAAAAATTCGTCCATTTCAGGGGGTCACTGCAGACAGACTTTTATTGAGAATGTTAATAGTTATTTTAATGATGATGGAATTACAGATAACAGAGAGTCGTTTAAATTAGAAGTCTCTATTAGATTTTAGGATTGGGGATCTGGCTTTTCGTTGTCGCGATCATCGGTATGCTAAATGCAAAAACTGGTCAAGTCTCCAAGAATTTCTTAGGATAGCCTATGGACCTGAAGAGCGCGAATGCTGAGGCTAAGGCTAAGCAAGAAAATTCTATTGGCCTTGAGGCTTAGGCCCCACTGAATCCGTCGCGACGCGTCCCGTGCGTTCAACACAGCTAAGCGTTTTGTGCGTTTCAATCAACTGTCATAGTTCAAATACGAGTGGCCCCACATGGTGCATGAGTGTGGGTGGCGTCAGGTGAGTTACCGGACTGGACGGTCAAGGAACAAAACGTTTAGTTTTTAGCCGCACTTGGACGTGCGTCTCCGAGCTGGGGTCCACATGAAGGAAGAATTTGTGGTAGACCTACAACAACCAGCATTTGAACCACCTGCCCAACTTTGACTTATAATCAAATGTAATGATTTCTGGTTATGATAAAGGATTCAAGTATTTTTTTTATTATATTCCAACGGATACATTTATGTAAATACCTTTGTTTCAGAAGTTACTGTATTTAGTGTTCAGTTCACACACAATCTACGCATCTGATTTTTTTAAATAAAATAAAATAAAGTGCAATTTTACAAATTTCGAAATCAGTAATCCTTACCTCTGAGTTACTACAAGTCTCTCTTCCGTTGATATTGATCTTCTGTAATTGGTATCAAATTTTGATATTCGAGATTTAATGCCCTCGTGAATTAAGTCAAAGGTTTTCGGCGGCATCCGACAATATTAAAAAAAAACTTGTCTGGACGCTGTCGTAGCTTATGAAAGTGTTGCATATTCTCAACTCTTTCCTCGTTCTCAGTTTATGTCAGGTGTCCAGATTTTCACACTGTTCAACGTCTCTAATTTGGTTGACAGCAACGAGTCAGAGCAATACCTCTCGCGCTCCCTTCAACACTTCCCGTCATGAAGGGAGCGACCTATGTTTTTGTCAAAATTAAGAGGTGGTTGTGGAATTATTGATATTCAGTGTAAAGCGAAGTCAATCATGTTTAGTACATTTCTAAAATGTTTAGAAGATCGTTGTTTTGGTTACCAAATGATTATTTATTATTGTAAAGTCAGAGCACCCTACCTTATAGAAAATGAATGCCAACATCCGGATTGCACTATTTTTACACCTAGTTTTTATGAAAGTATGATAAATATATTACGAAGTGCTAATAGATGACCTCTTATCCACAGATAGAAACGAAAGTGGTATATGAACATTTAATGAAAAATTATGAATATGTTCCAAATATTGAAAAATTGTATCCACTATTCAACTGGAAACTAAATTGGGAACATGTAAATAATAAGTATATAGAAAATAAAAGTAGAGAAATTTTTTTTAAGTATGTTCATGAAGCTTTAAGTACAAATGATAGGCTAGCCATGATGAAAATAAAAGATGTTAAGGAATGCGGTTGTGGATGCATAGAAACTAATATGCATATGGTATATTTCCGTCCTTTGGTTAAGAATTTGTTGTCCTGGGTATTCGAATTGCTTAGAAAATGTTGTAAATTAAAAACTAATAGCAGGTTAAGGATTTTAAAACTAGATTTTGAAGCAAACTCAAAAATGGATGAAAATACAGCAATGGTAATAATAGCAGACTTTATTTCAAGTATATGTATGGCAGGATATTTGGGAATAAGTACTGATCAGCAAATTATTAAATGTATTAAGAATAGTCTGTTAAATACATTTAATGTAAATATTATAGGATTTAAGTCTAATGTTAAAAAAAATTTCACGAATCAGTAGGTTTCTAAATTAAAAACATATTTAGAAAAATAATAAATTGTAATATTTTTATATTATGCATAATCTTGTAAAGTAATATTTCTTAATAAAAGAAAAAAAGTATTGAGGTTCACCTAAAAAAAAAAAACCTACCTAAGGAGACGCCGTAACACGCCGCACGCACGCCGCATGCACGCCTCACGCCCTGCAACACGTGCGCACCATTTTATTAATCGTGTATGAAGGCGCCGTAAGGGTACCTCACAGGCACCGCACGGCACGGTAACATCACTTCATAGCACTCCCTCGCGGGTGGTACTAAGTCGCACCATATCGCACCACGTGGGGTGTGGCACGGCACCATGCGGGTTCTTACCTCTTTTGTTGCAAGGCCGCGCTACACCGCATACGGCCTCGTGCGACTTCATCAACCCGTCAGACGCTGCTAAAAAATTTGAAATGATTTAAAATCCCGGCGGCTTCGAGCGGCTTTAACGGTCATCTCCTGCCCCCGCCAGCGAGGCTGTGCGCTTTTGCTGCGTTTATAGTGTGGTTTGTAATAGTTTCTTGCGATCCCACGCCGTGACAGCCCGCACCACGAAAGTGCGTAACTGTAAACCAGTCTTAAAAACAAAACGTTTTGTTCCTTGCGCTTCCAGTCCAGTAACGCACCTGACGCCACCCATGCTCATGCGCCATGTGGGGCCACACGTATTTGAATTATGACAGTTGATCGAAACGCACAAAATGCTTAGCCGTGTTGGACGTACGCGACGCACTGCAACAGATTCGGTGGTGCCTTAACCTTAGCCTTAGTCTTCAGTTTAATGGGATTTTATAAAACCAAGGATAATCAGCGGTCTTTGGCTGATTTTAATTCTCAACTTTGTGTTGCCGCAACTGACTTAGTAGAGATGTTGAAAGGGTCCAGATGGGTACATAAGGATAGTATTGCTTTAGATTATTTTCAGACTATTATGTTGGTTTGTGTTGGTACGTGAGGGAATTATTAGACTCTGTGTCTGATGAGACACTAAATATTTCTCAGGTACATGAGAATACGCCAAATTACCTGCCAGTTATGAGCACTTTGTCTGAAGGGGTAACTTCTTTTGATACAATAACGAAAGGGGATTCAACTTTTATTTCTAATAACTATTGAGGGAGAATAGAACCTCATAGAGAGCCTAATATTGCTTGTAGCAGCCCTATGGCCAAATGTATTGGTGACAGGGCCTTTGTTGATCAAGTATGGCCGCTCAGTTTTTAATCTCCGTAGGATAGGGCATATTACGAAGTTCTGCAGTGTCAAATATTGTAATAGTTGTAAATGTTCTGATCATTATTGGTGGTCTTGTCCGTTTCTGAGTAAGAACAGTGATCGTTGCGCATTTCAAGGTTCTGATAATGGATAATGGGTGGGAATTTGTGAATATGATTTTAGAATGCCTTGCAGAAGTTATGGGGATAAAAAAAGTGATAATTATCCCAAATAGACCAGAAACTGTGTGAGAGCGCCAACGGGAAAATTTTAGAAGCGCTATGAGTTACTATAGGGGGTGATGATGTTAATTGGGATTGGTATATAGTGCAAGTCAGACATAGCATTAACATTATGGTTAGTGATACAATAGGTATGTCTCTGATAGAAGCATTGTTCAGTTATATAGCACGAGGCGCGTTTGATTTATTGTCCATTCCTGCTAATTGTGATGATTCAGTTAGGTCTTTGGTCTCTACAGCTAAAGATAGCTATATGCACCTTAGCAGAAATATTGAGTCCAAAACGCAAGAGATGGTAGATATAAGTATTTGAAGTCAGCTAATGTTAATATTGCTGTTGGTGACAAAGTTTTTGTGAAAGTCGACGTTGGTAATCAGCTGAACTGTAAACTAGGTCCTAAGTTTGAGAGACCTTTTCATGTTGTTGAAATTGAGACAGGAAAAAGATTTGTTATCTTAGATGAAAACAGAGGTTTATCTAAGGTTGATGCACATATCTAAGATTAAGAAGAAAGGTAGTTGTGTTCGGATGTAAATATTTTGTGTTGTTATTCTCTTTGCGCAGAATTTGGTTTTGGGTTAAGGGTTATTGCTTTTTTTTCCTCTTTGTACGCATCGACGATGATTTGGTGAAATTTTGTCATATTCCTTTGTATACTATTTACCTCTCGAGCTTTTTTTTCTTACGGGTTGATCTGAAACATGTGGGAAATTATGCATATTTACCATAGAGTTGTATGGGGAGTTTTGATGGTTTGGGAAAATCTTTGGTTAGAATATATCCCACTGGGAGAGTTTCTTGTGACTTACGGATGTTGGTTGATGTTTCCGTATGTGCCATGGTTTCGAGAATCTTTATTGTTGACCAACATGGTGTTGAAGTCCTTAGAGTATTTGTGTTTTTGCATATGCATATAGTTTTTTTTCCGTAGGGGAGAAAGTTTATTGTTGGATTGTAATGAACTATTTTGATCTTTTCCTGGTGGTTTGGATAAGGTTGGTCCTTTTCTCTTTGGTTTTAACATGTTAGGAAATTTTCTTGGTTATTGGAGATGTTCGTCGGTTATGGTTTAATTTAGCAGTTTGACGTTCTGCAGGGAGTATTCGATTTTTGCTGTGATTTTCAGCATTGTGGTGTTGACTTATTATTCGGTGAGTTTGGTTTTTTGCAGTTATGATTTGGTTTTTCTTTCTTTTGGAGTTTTTGAGTCGTTTTGATGAATCCAGTTGTTTGTTTCTTTTTATGATGTGTTGATTTTGTTTGGAAGCTATTTGGTATAATGGTTTGGGTTTTTCTTTCTTTTAAAGTTTTGGACCGTTTTGGTGAGTTCAGTTGTTGGTTTCCTTTTATGACGCCGTGAGCTCGTTCAGAAGTTGTTTGGTATATCCAGTTTTTGGGTACGTTGGTTTCATTTTGATTGTGTTAGTTGAGTAATTACTCAGTCGATGGTTTTCGAATTTTCGGGAGATGTTTCTTTGGTGTTTTGTGACAGTTATCTTTTCGTTTCGTTGACAGAAGACATAACTGACTTACGGTATACACCAGTTTTTCAGGGGTGTCCTCACGATTGATACAGTCGTAATATGGGAGCAGTTCACCGATTTTATGATGGTCTCCAGTCATTCACGCCTTCAGTTTTCGAGGGGAACCATGTCATATGGCGATTAGCAGTACGTCTACAGGTGGCCTGTCTTCACGCGCCGTATTTCGTTTTGAGGAGTTAGACCATGACGGAATAACGTAAGATGAGATCGTCGGTCTCTCGGTTCCCGCACGGTGACGTCACAGATACGCGTCGACTGGGCAGTGCACTTAATGATTATGTTTTGACAGTAATTTGTTGCTATGCTGGTGTTCACAATCTCCAAAGAGAAAAATATTTATCTCTCTCTCTCTCTCTCACTTAAAACACAGCTATATCAAGATATCTAAGACCCTATCATATAGAATATAATCTTGTTGGAATACAAATAACGAAAGTAACGAAGGTGAATGAATATGAAAAAAAGTCTCCAGACTTTTATTGAATTAGCGTAGTGTTCTTTTATTTACAAAAAAATACAGAAGAATTTTTTCATTTTGTTTACACCTTTTTTTAAGAAATTCTGACTCCCTTTCAGCATTTAATATCTTCACCCTAAAATGTATTCTGCAACTAATAAATAACTTCATTACGTCCTCTGGAACATTAATGTTTAATTCCCTGAAAATATTAAATAATTTCGTAATCCCATCAACACATGGTTTCAACTGTTACCCATGAAAAAATTTAAAGAGATGTTCCATTTCCTTTAAATTATTGAAAAATTGAGTACTGGGCTTAGCTAAGCAACACTTTCCTCCTCACTTTGGAGATCCAGTCGTTGTTTAGGCCTTCATTATCTGGGAATCCTAAGGAAGGATATTTATTTCTGTACTTATGAGCTATATAACCTCCCAGATATTTCAAGGCTTCCATTTCTATAACATTCTCAGACTCTACTCCAAGATCTATAAAATTCTCTTCCTCCAGCTCATTAGGTAGACATACCTGAGGTTTTCTCATTAAGAGATGAGCGGAGATACATAATTCAGAGTCTAAGTCGACATGACTAGTCACTTTCTTCAGGGGTTTTGGAAACCTAAGACTTGCCTGGTTCCATAACACTAGTATTACTCATACATGGCATGTTATCATCATTGGGAGCGACATTATGACCGTGATTGCTTAAAATGTTGTTCTTACCTAACAAGAAATTCCTCAGTCTATACATGAATCCCACTGGGGATGGGTGATCGTGACAATGCCGTACTTGTCGTGGCACAATCGCCTGGTCATCACGTATTCAGTATCAAAATTCTCATGCAACATATTGTACAATCCTTTGACTGACTTTGATGATATAATGATGCCTTTCTGGAAAGGATACATTTTACCTCTGACCCGTAATTCTTGAGCAATTGTTATCATTTTGTCAAGAATATCAATTTGGTGTTTCTCGCCCAAAAATGCATTTCTGCTAGCTTTTACAGAGTCGTATCTCATACAACGAATTCAATCAACATTATTAAATCAGAAGTCTCCCTACAATGCATACTTTTGAGTAAACCTTTACTGTAACAAAAATCTATTGCATTGGCCACAGATGAAGAAAGTAGCTGGACAGCAAGCTTTACATTCTGTCTGTTATAACCTTCGACAGTTAAGTGAGTCATATTTATCTTATGAGCTAACTTTAAATCACGAGTAGACAGAGACACAAGTTCTGAAATTGGATTTGATGTAATCATTTGACCTGAAATCAGAAAACCATTGTCAGTTAGATTATTTCTTATCAATTTCATTAAGTGAGGTGGATCTGCAAAAACAAACACAGTTCTAGATGAATCAGCAGGATTAACAAAACAGTTTTGATCAACAGATATCAGAAGGGCTTTAAGCAGACCTTGATTGGTACTTCCCATATCTGATGTAATACTTACAACAGGGAAACCTGCCTTCTCAAACTGATTAATCAAGGCAAACAAGATATCTTTCGTCATGGGTTAATCAAAATCATAATAAACTGGTTGCTTCCATTTACCAAAGAGAATACGTATTATAACCACTTGTACTTATTTATGAGGCTCATAGATCTTGCCATTAGATCCATCAAAGGACCATCTTTCTTCTACCTTCATTTCATCGAAACAGAGGACAGAAATTTTTTCAGTATGGGACATAGATTTACCTTTAGCAACCATTAACTCAATTACAGGTGAGAGCATACCAGGTTCACAACTTAACTGTCTTGCCCATCGATTCAGTGTTGTAATGCTCGGGAACGGTAATTTACAAGAAATTCTCAAATATCGATAGGTTGTAGGATTCAGTGCTCTTAATGACAAAGCCAAAGAAATATCTGAATTAGACCATTTCCGGATTTTTTTTTTCCCCCTGAAAAAAAAAATTCAAATTGTTCTTCATAAAAGAGAGGTTTCAGCGACATTTTTACTTGCTGAAGTTTTGTATTTGCAACTGAAAAATCCCCGACAAGCTCTTCATTCTTAGCCTTCAATTGTGCATTTTCCTGCTGCAGACTATTGATTTCACATTTCAATAATTGTTACTTCTTCATTCCTTGCTTTCATCTCATTTGCCTCATGTTCGTCCATTCTAGCATCATAATTAAGTAGAGCTTCAGCTGCGGTTCTTTTCCTCCCACGTCTCTCTGCTCTCTCACTTCGGTCTGGATCTGTTGTATAATAGTAGATTATTATATATATATATATATATATAGTATATATGATATAATATATATTTATATATATATATTATATTTAAATTGATTAAATCTATATAATATAATATAATACCTATATATTAATATATATATATTATAGTTATCTATATATAATATATTATATATATATATAAATATATATATGTATATATACACACACACACACACAACACACACACACACATATATATATATATATATATATATATATATATATATATATATATATATATATATATATATATATATAATATAAAGGTTTTTTGCCACGAAGGAAAAAGTGAAAAAGCGCGTGCCAAAAAACCTTTATTTATACATAGCATCACGTTTTATTCTATATTATATATATATATATATATAGATATATATATTATATATATATAATATATATATATATATATATATATATATATATATATACATATTGAGGGGGCTAATACTTTTATAAAACTAGTAAGCTGGTTAATTCCTAAAACAATATCAGTAAATGCATTTCTTGAATAAATAAAACAATTTTTATATCTTCTGGATATTATATTCACAATAGGCATTTTTTTCACTTAAATACGGCATATCCCCTATGAGTGAGTTGCCAGCCAGGACAGAAATAAGCGACATTTGCAATAAAATTGAAATACAGATGTTTTAACTAAGGCAAGATATCATAGCGAAAAAAAGTTACAATGACATTTTCATTTTTGGAGTTCTATATAGCCCATGATGTTCCACTGTAATCCAGCATATCTTTGATGGTAATTTAGCACATTAAAATGGTATACAGTGTAATCAGAATACCTTTTTATTTACTGTAATTGGAAGAGTATGGAAGAAAACGCAAACACACAAATATATACAATCAGGATTCCAGATGAGACAAAAACACCCCCCGCCCTTACCACTATGTGCCGGCATCCATTTGTATATATATATATATATATATATATATATATATATATATATATATATATATATATATGTATATATATATATATATATATTATAAAATGAGTTTGCGCCTATTCATAGGTAAGAAAAGTTGTTGGATGATTAGGCTAATGAAAGCCACTTAATTCTCCATACACTACGTGACTCATCAATAGGTCTATGCTTTTATTACCAGTTTCAACGCTGTGACCTCACCATATCCCTTTGTGAGGTTCTTAAGAAATAAAAGATCTAGGCCTCATTATTGTCTGCACAGGAAGACTACTCAGATGTAGGTCACTACGCATAGGCCTAATCACCTGTTCGAACACCTTTACATTCATAAAAAGAAAGTATAGGAAAAAAAAATTGGATAGCATTAATCGGATACTTTCTTCATTCATTGCATAGGTTAGGCCTATTTTAATTTTGTACTTCATTTAAAGAATTTAGTCCAGGCTACTTATCAACCGAAGATATGTCTCTAAAAATTGCACTTATGAGATTATAAACAAATTATTAAACCATACCTGACTTTACGTCCTTAACAGGTAAATTTAAAGAGGGAACTGCGGTTTTCTTTAATCTGTGATAACTTCTCTGGTAAAGTTGTGGTAGCAGTTCATGTTGAAGATTTCTTTCGTAATCTTCTATCCGGAAATGGACAGAACAAATCCTAACATCTTTAACATTAATGCTATCATTTTTTTATATGAATTAATCCATACTTTGGACACCTCGGGGTCTTTAGGTGAACCTGTGAAAACCAATACCTTTCTGTCTGGAACTACTAGTGCACCCAAATATGGAACACACGCCCAATTGTGAAGTGCAACAATGCAACTGACGGAGTGACAACTGCATCGCCCAGTCCATGTGCTCCTGTGACGTCACAGAGAGAGGACAATTAGCGATCGGATCCCTCGGTGAACACACCTTATGTTATTCCATCTTGAGTTAGCCTGCGCCGAGGATTCGCACGCGCCATACTCAACATTGGCTTGTGTAACAAAGGCCATCCTGGAAGTTCAGATATGAAGGAAAACACATTGGCAAAGAAGTTTTCTTAGTTACCATATGGACTAGTAGCCTTCATATTTTATATTTTTATCAGTTAAATTCTAATCCATTTATTGGAGCCGGCTAGTGTTTTTTCTAATCTTATATAAACTATTTTCTACGAACTATGGCTAGCAGGGGTCAGGGGGTGTAGGTGGGCCGAGCTCCTATTATGTGTCTAAATTGTATTAAAATAATTTTCTTGTTGGCCTATGTGAAATAATTGAAAGACGGATGCGGTGAGCAATGATATTCTTTGAAATGATAGATGGATATCAGCGTTAGCTCTCACGGAGACAAGAGGGAATGTTCCTTGTTAAGAATTTACTATCTCAGAGGTCAGTCACGTCGACATAGAGCTGCATTTCCATTGAAAATTCCTCGAACGATGCGTTCGTGTGTGCTTCTGTTTCTGCGGGCGGAACCTGTGATATATATATATATATATATATATATATATATATATATATATATATATATATATATATATATATATATATATATATATATATATATATGTGTGTGTGTGTGTGTGTGTGTGTGTGTGTGTGCGTGTGTGTGTGTGTGTGTATTATAATCTGAAAATGTGAGAACAAATAATGTCGAGCTACTCCACCTAAAACATGAAAAGCGGAAGAAGGTAACTCATCAGGGTAATGGATGAATCAAATTCACTCCAGGTCTCGAGTGTACCACCACTCCTTTTGAATACCTCATTAATAGAAAAGGCATATGAATATTTAAGGCAGCTTCGGAGAGTGTAAAGTGCCTCTCAAGTTCTACTTATTAAAATGTTAAGTTTTGTTTTCGCTTTGTGGTATTTGTTGGCTCTAAATATAATTTTTCTTAACCATAATTATACTAAAGGTAATACTACTTTTACTAAGATCTGTCTGTAAACTTATGGTTTTCGATAACGATGTTATTCATTGTAATAGCTCAAAGAAAACAATGATATACGAGTAAGTGAGAAAATAAATCAATACAGCAATCTGATGAATACAGGCCAATGAAAGGGAAAATTAACTAAAAATAAAACGACCGACAATGAAGCAGCACTAACAGTTAATTACGTGTATATATGAGGATTTTTCTTCAAGCCAAAAATTTCATGTAATTTTTTTAGAGAGTACGAGAAGACTATTTATTTACTCATCGGTTTCAATACCTGCGTGCTTTAATTAATTCATATGAGAGAGAGAGAGGGAGAGAGAGATAAACAAGAGAGAGAAAGAGAGAGAGAGAAAGAGAGAACGTAACTGCAAGCATGAATAAAGGGGACAGTAAGAGAAGTAACAATTCTATTCTCTTAATTAAGTGCCTTTTGATGACACTCTCGAGAGTTAATGTTTCGTTCGTGTAAAAACTTCCAAAGAATTAATCCTATCCATTAATGTGATGAGTTTAAACTAAAGTTATTTGTGACTTCAACGGGAGGCTGATGACTCGTCCGTCTCTGTGTCTTCGACAATTCTTGTGAATTTGTCTATTTGTTTATTTTGCTGCTTGGGTGTTGTCTGGTATTTATTTTTAAATGCTATGCTAACTAATTGTGTGTTATTATTACTATTATGGTTTATGCTGCTGGTGTGATTGCCTAGTTTTGGTTCAGATTATTGATTTTTGGGTCGAGCAAGTGTATGGCTCTGTTAATGATGTTATTGTGATTTTCATCATTCCTGTGTAATAGTCAAGGTACAGGGACAAGGGAGACGACTACCGTATCCTTGTGAATGCAAACACAATCAAAGGCGGAATCCATAGCTAAGGTCCCCTCTGTAACGGAGAGGTTTACGGATTAAGGCCTGAAAAGGTACAGGGGTATCAACCATACGACAAGGCCTCGCACTGAAGGTGCCAGAGGATGCCTTGAACATAAAACTTTCAACAAGAAAAGCACTGATTGTTTAAAGTAAATGTTAACGCTGAGCTGGCAAGGACAAGGTCGTTATGAAACACTGGCACTTAGAACAAAGGTCGGAAGTTTTAGTGAAAAAAATACGAAATTACTTGACTGTTAAACCTTAGTGAACAGGTAAAATAATATCAATATTCAGCTCCTTCGGCCGGGTAAACTTTGAGGTCAGCCAATTCACGAAAAAAAAAAAAAAACATATCAATGGAAAGAGGAAGATATGCAAATTGCATGGTGAAAGAACAAAAATTCTAAAAAAAATTTCCCTACCTTCCACAAGAAGTTGAAAATTACTACTTTGTAAAATTATAATTGCAGCTCACAAACTATCAATACAGATAAGAAATAAAATCAGTAACAAATTCTAGCATATTTGATGAAGAATATTTATGTAAATTTACAAAGAACGAAGATTCAGTAACTTTTTTTTAGTTGTGCATGTTTTTCTAATATTTCTTTGCACATTTCTTCGCAAAATTACATTTACAACTTACATACTATCGTAAAAGACACGAACTAAAACCAACAACATCCCTTTGGTATATTTACAAGCAAATTTATAACAAGATGGCATAGAAGACAGAAAGGCAGTACATTAGCACTCGAAGTCAAAATCACTACTAAGCTTGCATGACCTGCCGAGTCTTGATTTTAGCCAGTGCCAAAGTTGCCATTAGTGAATTTGTGGGCTATAAAAATATTGGCACCTCTTTCCTGACCGATTCTTTTCAAATTGATGGTGCTTATCTACAGGACCAATCCGGCCAGCACCCCAAATCTGTTATTAATACTCCTGAGAAGATATCTGTCCATTAAGGGTTAAGAACATCTGTATCACAGGACACATTACCTTGTAGAAGAGATGGCTTTGTCATAGAATAGGTCGGAGGAGGACTTTGGTTCACCAAGAAAACCACAAATTTCGGGAAAATAGAGCCTGATGGCGGAGGGGGTTGCAAAGGAGAGGTGATGTTGCTCCGTCCATTTCCAGGATGCCTCTGCTCCTTGCAAGTTTGTGTCCTTCCTGCTTCCGATTTATAATTGTTTCCCATTTTCTATATATGTGCAGCTATCGATGTGCTCATGCTTGATCAGGAAGTTCATGTGATGCTTTTCAGCCGGCCCCCACTTCTCCAATTGTCCGCTTTAACTTTTCAAGGAACACAGTTTGTGTTTTCTGAAAAAAGACATTCACTGGGCAATCATGTAGTCTAAGAGAGAGGGAGATAGAGAGAGAGAGTGATTAAAGGATTTAGGGGAATGGGACCAGAGATCTCATGGCATTTCTTTCCAGTCAGTACTAGGTGAAAGCAAGTTTATTATGTGGGTCATTTATCTTATAAAGTTTTGGAAGAAGGGTTGTAATTATCGCCTGATTGCAATCACTATGATTGCATCGAAGATACCTGAGTTGGTTCTTCAGGTGAGACTTCTCACCTTTCTACACACTACTGACAACCAGATCAGATTTAAAGCAAACCACTCAACCGACACTTGCACATAGTACATCCTGAAAGAATTGCTGAACCATTACCTGTCATCAGCTCCTCCTATTTTCGTATGTTTTGTAGATGTCAGAAAAGCACTTTGATAAAGTAAATCACCCAAAGCTCTTCCTGAAGCTGCAAAAAAGTGGCATACCTTTATATTTACCTGGCATAGCATAATGCTGGTTCTCCACACAGCATTTCTGTGTCGAATGGAATAACTTATTGTCGTACACCTTCAGCTCCTTAAAAGTGCTTCAACAAGGGGGCCATTCTCTCCCCATACCTGTTAAATACGTACAAAGATGCCCTGAAAGTCAACTGAACTCACTTCCAATCGGATGCACTATCAATGAACCAACAATTAACAACCTCTGTTATGCTGACGATATGGTTCTGATTTCCCCATCAGTGCAAGGTCTCCAGCGTCTCATCAACACTTGCCGCCAATATGCAGAGGAATTTTATATTCTATGCAACAAAACCAATGCCCAGGGCATGTTGCTGCCTCCAAGATCACTTAAGCACATTGCAGAACCGCAAATTTTCACATGAAATCATTGGCTAGAATTCGTGCATGAATTTCCGTATTTGGGTCACATTACTGTAGAAATGAGGACATTTGTTTCAATATGCTAACTCAGTAGCAGTACTGCAAGGAACATTTGCATTACCTGTATGTAACATATATTAATTAACCAGCATTATGAGGTCATGTTGCTCTTGTTTTATTGAAAGGCATGCGTGATGGGTCAGACGACCCACATTAAGCTCACAGACAAAACTGAACTTGATAATTACATAAAATAGAAATACTAATAAAGCTAGACAAATCAATATTGATTGATTCAAGTGACAGCAAACTTGGATCCTCAAGAGAAGTATGTCAAATGGACCAAAAAAACTGAAGAACGATGAGAATTCGACAGCTAGAGACAATTTGAAAGAATCATTCACTTTGGCATTTAATATGGAAGTTGGCCATATCCATTGATGAATTGCACGATTACGCTGCTTGGCAAATGTTCCTTGGACATTTTAAGGGTGCAGGAATACGGTATGCAGACTCCTTGGAGCAATGGCAGAAAATATCCGTATGAGAGAGAGAAAGAGAGTAGGCAAGTGATGATTACTCAAGCTGAGTGATGTGAATAATCAACTGTCAAGAAAGGAAGCAGGCCTATATGTAGAGCACCTTTTCCAGACATGAGAGCAGTATTCAAGGTAAGGGCAGACCAAATTATAAAACTGAAATAGCTAAATCATGAAGACATGATGCCCACGGATGGTTTATGGACTTAACAGGGCAGGCTTATGTGAGAGGCGCCATAAAACGTTCACCATAATACTTTGTGACTTCGTTAGACAGCGAGAGATTAGCTACCACGCATGTTGAAATATATGTTTAAGCGTGGACCATAATGTTATATCGCCAAATGAAAATTCCTTCTATTAAGTATTTGATTTAAGTTATTCTAACTGACCTACGTAAAAGTAAAGGCAGTACGTATCTAATAAAAAAAAATCAATTAATGATAGTGAATGATAGTCTTGCACATAGCCAAAGGGATGAATAAGACAAAATGGGTTTTGCGAAATATACGAAACTTTTTCAGTACCATTCGTTCTCCTCCAATGATTGGCAGAAAGGGAGATGACATCATTTCATGTCACTTTTTTTTTTGTGGGGGGGTGGGGGGGGGGAGCTGTGATTGGGAGCAAAATCCTTGTTGGCTAAGACATATACACTTCAAGAAAACACACGCGCATGCACATAAAAAGAAGAAGAAAAAGAAGAAAAAAAAAAAAAAAACTGTCGTAAACAGCCTTGGAAAGTCGCGTTATGGCTGCCGTAACTGTAGCCACGCGTTAGCCGATTGTCTTGTGTGGCCTTGTATTGCTAGACTCTTCAGCCTGTTTAGTGAAGATGAAACAAACACCGCTCTTTTGATATGGCATGCTTTGACGTGCTTTTTGAACATGGTTTCAATTCTGAAACAGTGCTTTTGTAATTTCGCCTGCAATGAGCACCTCGTGGCTATTTCCATCATAATTCTAGTTGCTAGGGGGTTTGAGTACCAAGTGGCTGATGTGTAAGTGAAGTTGGGTTACACATGTATTGGACTGAACGATTGCGCTCACTGGTGGCAATAGGTTACATGCTTATTAAGCTAAACAATTACACTCCTTTTTTGGCAATAGGGCTAATATTTATATTATACAAGGAAGAAATGAGACAATAAAAGGAAATATGATTATTTCTATTAATTGAATGGGGCAAAGATGAAAATATCTTTATAATAAAAAGATACATTTATTCTTTTTTTTTTATATAAAAAAACGGGAGAGATAGTGTACATCTATAGTTTATGACTATAGTTATTTCTGAAAGAAGAAGAAGAAGAAATGCAAATGTGGGAGAGCCAAGGACCATGAATAAATGGCAATAGTTCTTTGGGGTGTACAGTACATACATGAGTGTTAAAGACGTCACATCTGTCTATCTATCGATCTTTCTGCCTTCGTATCTGTTATTGACTAAATATTTGACTTCGTTACTTATTCCTTGATTACACAAACTCTTGTTACTGAAGATTACGCACAGTGTGTTAAATATTAATAATAATAGTAAACCCAGTGCTTAAATGCTTAAAAGGGATTTGGAGTTTGCATGAAGATGGCATCTGGATAACAGTATCACTCACCCATCCACATTATAGGGCTTTCGAGAATTGTTCTATTCGTGACATCTTTCTGCAGTGCTCTTATCATCGCTCACAAACTGAAGCTTCGACTTAAATTTCTACGGAAGTGTATGAACGAGCAAGTGATTCCCAAGTCGATTTTACCAGTGAGAATTCAACGCATCATACTTCAGAAACACATCGACATCACAAAAGTGGAAGTAGATGATTAGAAGCAGATGGTATGGCTTTAATCAGACGGTTGCTGTGGATTGCAAGAATCGGATGCTGGATTATTGCTACGGGAAACTGAGGAAGTGCTGCAACCGTCTTGAAAGGAAGCTTCAATTTAAACTGAAGAACCTTATTGCTGAAGGCAATGGGACTAAGCATGCCAACGTGGACTTGATAATTAATTTATCAGACAAACCAGTGGATAGTGCTACGGCAGCGGCTTTGAGATATAGATTAAGCTTTGGTGTGTCTAACTGTAACCTGGACTGTGTCGACAATTCAAAATCCTTTTGTTATTTGGAAAATTTTAATCATAATCTGTGTATGGTGCTATGAGCAAGCCTTCTCCCCCTAATGTACCTGCAAGATTTCTCCAGGCTTATAAGAAAATTAAAGAAGACGAAACAGTGAAAGTGACAAAGGCAGATAAGTCTAATGCAGTGGTAATAAGGAATAAAAGTGACTATGTAAATAAAATAATGGCATTGGTAAATGATACTGATACTTACACGAAATTGAGGTCAGATCCTACACAGGCAGTGAACTCCTATTTTAATAAACAAATTAAATCCATTCTGAAGGGCTTGGACCATTTAATTAAACAGCTTACACCGCAATGGGCCTCCCTACCTTGTATGTATGGTTTAGTCAAGACACACAAAATCAATAACCCTGTCAGACCAATCATTAGTTTACATGGCTCAGTTATGTATAGTTTATCGAAATGGCTTGTAAAAATTCTTACACCTTTGGTAAGAAATATTTCTAACACAAATGTAAAAAATAATGTTGATTTATAAACAAATTGAATAGTCTAAATTTGAATTTTGATTTTAATATGGTTAGTTTTGATGTCTCTTTATTTACAAAAGTGCCTGTAGATGATTTTCTTGAATTTTTGGAGCATGAATTAGAACGTCATGATATTCCTGTAACTGTAGCAAACCTCATTAGTCTTATAATGTTATTTATCAAAGATAGTAAAATTTGTTTTAATGGGGAATCTTTTGTACTAAAGTTTGGCATGGCTATGGGTAATCCCTTATCTCCTGCCCTTAGCAATATTTACATGGAATTTTTTGAGACAAAACTCTTACCAAGAATTTTGCCCCAAAAAGTTATATGGTTTAGGTATGTGGATGATATTTTCTGTATTTGGCCAGTTCACGAAAATCTCCAGGATTTCCTGAATAATCTCAATAATTTAGTCCCTTTCTTGATGTAACTATCCATAGAAATGATAGAAATTTCATCTTCTCAGTCTTTCAGAAATCAACTAACATTGCCTCTTTTGTTCATTACTACTCCAATCACCATCAAAATGTTAAATTCTCTGTTATTTCTGGGATGTTCCTAAGGGCTTTACGTGTCTGTAGCCCGCATTTTATTGACGCTGAAATTAAAACTATTTATGATATTGCATTGAAACTTAAATACCCAAGGACTTTTGTAGATGTGGCATGGAAAAGTGCTAGAAAAACATTTTATTTAACTAATGACAAACTTGAATTTAGTAAGAATAACATTCTAAAATAACCCTATGATGAAAGGTTTTTAGAAATTCCTAGAATCTTAAAGCTTGTTAACATAAATGTTGTTTCCAGTAATATTTATGTCAAGAGTTTAGTTATAAAAAATTCTGCTAAAGGATCTTCCAGGCTGCATGTATGAAATTCCTTGCAAAAAGTGTGATGTCTATTACGGACAAACAAATCTCTTTCACAACGTCTCAAACAGCACCAATATTCTGTGAGAACTGGGCAAATATCGAATGCATTATTCGTACATATGAGAGATTTAGATCATCCTATTAACTGGAGTCAAGCTAGAGCCTTAATCCCATGTAATGACACAGTTAAAAGGAATATAATTGAATCTTGTTTCATCAAGTCAAATAATGGAAATGTTCTAAATTCAAGTCTTGGTTTATTTAAACTTGATGCCTTCATAATGAAATAGTTGTAGATAAATATAAGCAAAATTAATATATTCAGTTTTTGCATGTTTTGGACTATATGATACATTGTAGTTTTTGTATGGGTTAAATTTATGTTTAGGTTTGTGACCGTGTGATATCCGATAATCCTGGATTATCTTTTTAATTTTTACCCTTTTGACAATGAACTATCTGGTATTCTTGATCTTGTTGTTTATCTGATAACTTTCTTTCCAACTATATTTCATTCGTTCCTTGACAATGCCTTAGTAAAGACGAAAGCGCTTGGATTTCTGCCTATCATTTTCCTGTGATATTCGCTAATTTAATGAAGTCACGCGCATCTACTTTGATTTTATGTGTATATATATATATATATATATATATATATATATATTATATATATATATATATATATATATATATATATGTGTGTGTGTGTGTGTGTGTGTGTGTGTGCGTGTGTGTGTGTGTGTGTGTGTGTGTACGTGTGTTTGTTGGGTGTGTGAGTGTTTGTTTATATATTCATATTTTTCTATTCCGAGAAACCAGGAACATTGAGGGCATGGGGTGGGCGTGTTATTTACTTTATCTTTGTTATTCTTCTATTGTCTTCCTTTGTCGAGTGCTCTGACCTCTTACTATGGGTCATTAGATTTTTCTACCAGTTTTGTTAATTATAGCTTTCACCACCTCTCATTCATCATCTGGTAATGGATATTAATTATAATTTTTTTTTTTTACTTTGGGAAATAATTCCTTTAACTTACCTGCAAATGTTATTTTTAATGGAATCCTAAATTACGCTATTTAAAATACGGTCTATTTTAATACGGTGAAGAAATGAAAGAAAAATAAAAAAAAAATGAATAAATAAAATATGACCAATGTCAAAGAACTCTCTTCCAATTTAGTTGTATCAGCAATGGAAGTAATGCGTGTCAGTTTAAGTATTGGTGTTCACTAGAGAATTCCCTCACCTCAATTAAAACCGGATACCTGTAATAGCTAGGCTTCCTTCACACGAGCGGCTTTTTCCCGCACGGGAAAACCATGCGCCATAGAAATCAATGAAGTTTAATGAGACCCTTCACACGAATCCCGTGCGGGAGGGTTTCATTTCACCTGCCACATACATTGCTACATCGTGCGGCGCCGAGAGGTCTAGAATGCTGAAGAAGTCTATGGAATTTTTCAGATAAAAGTTTTTTTTTTTTTTTTTTTTTCGTGCGGCTGTAATACATATTGCTATTTCGTTTACCTTCACCTGCGTACACTTACCTCACAGTCGGGGCAACAGCTTCTTCAGGAGGAATGGATGATCTTATACCTGTGTCTTGTCGTCTGATTCCATCTTTCAACTCGCAAGTTCTTCAAACGAAGGGGACGACATGCGAAAATAGTTGAAGAACTTCTCTTCATCACCTTTCAGTTCTGAATGTAATGTGAAAAATAATGCTCCTTGAAGTAATCTGAAGATGTTTATTGGATGGGTCCACCATTTACGCTGTCTTTTCTTTTTTAACACCCTGTTCATCAAGTGCACATGAGTTACCCTCTGCTTGACGACCTGCATCTCAAGGTGATCTAAGCGAACTAAGCGATATTTGTAAATCACGATTTCTGTATGGCAGGCGCTCGTGCGAAGACGAGACTTCTTGACACCTTAACGTGCGACTGCTTGTGTAAAGGGAGCCATATCTAGTAGACCAATCGGATATAAGGTAATTGACGACAACATAGGCAGCCATCCACTTCAGGTCCCATTTCTATGTCTACAGTCTACACAAATAAGCTTAACGTAATTTCCCACCTGTTATCGAGGTTTACTTAGACTGTAAAATATTGAAGTAAATATACATATTTACCTCCTTATATGCTCTATTCTTTTCAGCTGAAAAACCCCGCTATTTGTTATCTCTAGAAAAGATTAGTAAACTAAAGGAAATGGAGAACTACGGCTATGAAAAAAAAAAAAAAAAAAAAAAAACACCTACTTTTAAGTTTCTTTATTTTATCTAATAAATGAGGTAATGAGTTAGGTTCATTGTTTATTGTTTATGATTACGCGCACTAATATATATTTAATGTTTATTGCATTTTTCTGCTGATTGGGAAAGAAAACGTCAGTGATGATGTTCGTTTGTTTGTTAATGCTAATTTTATTTGTGCGCTTGTAAACTCTGATTTTCATATCTCGTGTTTTTCCATTGCTTGTAAAGCATTTTCGTTTAACGATTATCATTCATAAACTGACACGTGCTGATAATCTTTTTCTTTTTTCGTGAACAGAGTAAGACATAGCTAGAAAGCGAATCCGAAAATATCACTCGTACGTTCAAATGAGCATAAAAGACTAATATCAAATGCTGAGTTAATAGCCTTATGTGTAAATAATATTACAATAAGATTATTCATGTTGTTTCTTAGTATATATATACCTAAAATCTTTTTCTAAACAAAATGATAACAAAGTTACAATTACGAAAAACAATGCACAACCATTGAAAAAAAATAAGGGCAATCAAGAGCTCGGATACTTTTACTATAAGGGTTTTATATAGTTTACACGTTTGTGAATATGAACTTTATCACTTACACCATTGCACATCAAAACAATAACTAGCAGGTCCTCATTGAAACTGAATGGTATCTAGCGGAGATATTTATAAAAAGAAAAAAAAAAAAGTTATAGACATGCACATTCAAGTAACAGTAAACGACCAATGGGCGTACATTCATAACTCTACTAAACCCTAATACACACCCCCACCTCTCTCTCCTCTCTCTCTCTCTCTCTCTCTCTCTCTCTCTCTCTCTCTCTCTCGGGATATATTTCATGAAAGGCGGCAATTCCCTTAACCGCAGGATAGTTCAAAGGTTAAATTACAGTCGTCCGACTAAATATTACTTAAAATTCTTGTTCAAGTAGGTAAAACTGCATAGAAAAACCGCAACTGCCAATAGTGGGGCCGCCGCGGATAGGTACCCTACACCTACATATACCCAAAGTTTCAACATGTATAATACCTGTATGAGTGAGTACTCAAACTCGATCGCCCTATTTCCCAGTTAGTCAAGTTTTTATCTCACGATTTCATTTGTGATTTTTTGGACCTGTACAGAGCCCACTTCCGGTGCATGTGGAAAATACTAAGTACCGGATTATTCCAATGAATTTCACTAGTGAAATATTTGAGAGGAAATATGTCCAGTGATCCATTTCACACCTTTAATCGATATTCAAATTCATTCATCTTCGGAGTCAACATAGGTTCCTGTTATACGAAGTAAAGAGAGAGAGAAACATTCAGAAATGCAGGTAAACCTTTGGGTAGGTTAAATAAAATGAAAAGCTGAAAAGCATATGTATATTCAGAGGTCCTTCTAAACTATATGAATGGATTCCGTTACCCGATTACTGTACCTGAAGCAGCAATCAAAATAAGGAACACCCCAGTCATCATGAGTCATTCTTAAATCATTTCTATAATCTTCCGGGTTATTTTATTTTCCTTTTAATTCTTTCATTTAAGTCATATGGTAAAACCTCTCTTTATTAGCCATGGGTTCACCCATACTTAACGATTTTTCTTGCATATTTCATGTTCGTATTCGTCTTGCAGGAGTATTATTATCATTATTGCACATATCTTCCTTTTACTTGGTGCCATGATTTAAAAACACTCACTATGCCAGGACACTACAGGACTGAAAGGCCTCACGGCCACTGCATATTAACTCAGCCCTCAAAAAAATCAAAATGCTCAGAATAAGTCCTCTGCGTGTATGGGCAATACCCAAGCGGACTGGACCGCGCGCTAATCCCGGCAGGACAACCCCATGCCAGTGGCGTACGTGTATGGCCGCCTTTAAGGTTGATCTGTTCTGCCTGTCTGGTGCCGTCTTCTTCCGCTGCTTTTCTTAATAACCACCATCATTAGAGATGAATCATTCTGAGTACAATATCCATCCACATTGTTTAATCAAACATGTCCAGCTAAGGAAAACAGTTATCTCACAGGTAAGGGTTGTTAAATTACCATTGGCCAACTTACACATTGGCTGGAAACCTATATTCTAATATCTAAATATTACCAAAAGAAAACATTCATCTGAATATCCTGTAGTAGGCGATCATTTATGAGGATGAATAGACCCATACAAGAGTGTTTACCTGACCTAGTTTAGAAGTTCTTCGGACTTATTAAATGTATTATATTTACTCAAAGAAGATAATTGCTCCTAGAGACAAATGAAAGGATATCATAAACAGCTGGAAACAAGTAATTTTTTATGATATTAAGTTTTAACGGTTCATTGGTCTTCTGATCTGCACCAGCGATGGAGGTTATCTCTTCACTCGGTGTGAATTAACGGCTCATCTGCCAAGTGGGTTAAGAACTGGTGAAATTTTCTCTTGTACTCATTAACTAGCCTTCTCTGGATAATTGAATTTTGCTATAAGTAGAGGACCTCCTGGTCATGGAAAACATATCTCTCGTTATGAAATGAGGATTTTCGACGATTTGGATACCTC
>NC_061097.1:8896499-8913999 GCF_015104395.2 Macrobrachium nipponense | reverse complement strand
TTGTTATAATAATTTGACATAAAATTGTATTTCTCCTCACAGTGTAACTTTAAGAAAGAGCAGCTAGAATACTTTGTGTCTTCCATAAAAGACTTAACATTCCTATCCCTCCTTCAATCTTTGACTTTGTTAAAGTGTCTCTTTTAATGAATTCACATTTTTTTCCCCCAAATGTAAAAGAAAATTTCTTTACTTATTAGTTTTGCATATTTGACAGGCAAAGGGTAAATATGGGAAACATACCATGTCTTTGAAAAAATCAAGGTATTGACAATAACAGCTTTTTGATGAAATGTAAGTCTTCTGTTGTGAAAGCTCGCCAAGTATTCTTAATTTTATACATAATATATTTGTCCACGAAGAATTAACAGCATTTCGTATTATCAGAAAATAGAATTCCCAAAGTTGTAAAAGAACCTGTATATCCTTGAAGCCATGATAAAGGCCAAACAGACCTATCACCCCATGGCCTAATCCAAATATTTTCGTCTTATTTTTATTTAGCATGCAACCCGTGCTGCTTCAAATTTAGACACTAATGTGCTAATCTCCAAAAATTCCCTTGTCACTGGCAACGAAAATATTTGTATCATCGGCAAACCGCAAGAATTTTAAGGTGGTTATCATTTGGTAAGGGCAAGTGTTCAATACAACTATTTCTTTTTATAGCAAGATACAGAGGTTCCTGGAAAACAGCATAAAGGAGCATAGAAAGAGGGCAGCCTTGTCGGGACTCCCCTCTCCACACTAAAGTATTTACCAATGTTACCATTAACAATGCAACAACTTCCAATATTCGTGTACAATATCTTAATGCAGGAAATCAGTTCATCACAAAAACCTAGTCTTTCAAGAATCCGAAGTACAAAATTAATATCAACCACGGTCAAATGCTTTCGACCAATCAAGATTTAAAATAGCACCTTGAACTCTTTTATTACTACAATAATACACAATATCTCTAATTAAAGTATTACATGTATTTATGGATCTTCCAGGACACACAAAATTGTTCGGGACTGATAAGGTTAAGATAACTGTTTGCATTCTTTTCGCCATTATCTTTAGCAAGTATCTTATAGTCACAGCACAACAATGAAATTGGTCTCCAATTAGTCAAAGCACTCTCATCGGTGCCTTTCGATTATAGAGTGACCAATGCAATACTCTGACTCTTGGAGAGAGTTTTTCATTTCTATAATATTTTCAAGCAATAGCTTTAGTTCATCCTTAATATCTTCCCAAAATACCTTATAAAATTCTATTGGGATGCCATCTATACCAGGACATTTATTGTTAGCAATGGAACGAATAACATCACGTATCTCTCCGAGAGATATATTCTTATGAAATATATCATTATCAGAATCAGTCAATTTTTTCTCTACAAACTGCATAAAGAAGTTTTGCTTAAGTACATCACAAATGTTTTCCGGTAAAGTTTTTGGTAATACTGAACACATAGTGTTCAATGGCCTGGCTATTTGTGAGAACAGTACCTTCATCAAGATTCGGAATTATGTTTCGTTCTGCGACTATTTCTGTCACGACCTTTTTACTATTTATTGCTCTTTGCTGTCCAGAAGGTAAAGAGGAGGCTTTTTCCCCTTCAAATTCCAATCCTGTCTTGAATTCTCGATCGTACTTTAACCCCTTCTAAAATCTGAGATGTTTTAGATTGTTTATTCTGTCTTTGAGAATAGTAATATCTGCATAATCTGCGTTTTCTGACACATTAAGTTTCATGTATTTTTCCAGAGTTTTGCTTCGAAATAATTGATGATCCCAAACTTCTGTTTGCTAATTCTTTTACCTTCTCTGACGAAAAATTGTTTTATTTCTGTTTCACCAAATCATTCCCCACCAATTACTGATATGATAGAAATTCCTTTTACGTGTTTTTCAAGAATGTCCACAACCTCCTAAACTTTTCTTTAATTTCCTCGTCTTTTAGTAAACTAGTATTAAGTTTCCAAAATGAGTTTCCAATACTAATGTTTGGATTAATCTTAATTTTGCAAATGACAGCGGAATGATCAGAAAATGACACAGGTAGCATTTCGCTTGAAATTACATTGTCTTTGAGCGTTTGGCAGTACAATCTATCAATGCGCGAACCGTAGTTTGTGCGTACATAGGTATACTGGGGTTCCCTGTTAGCAAAAACCATACATCATTAAACCTAAGGGTCCTAATTAATCTGAGCAGTGATTTCGACACGTTGATTCACTATTATTAGAATTGTCATCTAGGACTCAAAACACAGTTCCAGTCACCTCCCATAATAGTATGGCTATTTATCATACCGTAAGTAGTAGGGCAATTCCTTGTCAAAAAGCTCTTCCCGTTCCTTGTATGATTATGACCTGAAGGAGCATAAATGGTTAACAATACGAATCTTACTACCATTCACACCTCACCATGTACAGAACATATTCTAGAATCTCCACTTCTTTCAACATGCTTAATTACAAAATCTAAAGTCTTTCTTGATGAGAATACAGGTTCCACCTTTACGACAAATGGCTGGATTGAAAATTACATTATACCTGTATGACAAAAACTCTATATCTTTAATATCCTTAACATTGTGTTCTTGGACTAAAAGAATGTCTATTTTGTTAAAGGTGTTAAATTATGAGTGTAGCATCTCTTGTTTCATTCTATCATTAATACCGTTAATATTAAGGGTGGCTATCCTAATGAATGTTAGTTATGATGAGATTCTTTTACTCTTTTTTGTTGCATTTTTACGTTGCTTTCGCTTTTTGTTTACTTTCATGTTTTCTACAATGCTTGAATTACAGTCCGACTCATCGGTCACTGTGGTTTCATTATCATTATTACATTTTTGACCTGCTGGTATTTCATTTTCTATTGAGCAACAACTTTCTTGTTCTGACATCGTGTCATTAGCACCTTTATAATAATTGGAACTATTAAAGGGTGGTAACATTAAATCGCCTGTTGGATTTTGTATATCATCTTGACTTCTGGAGGGGATGATTGAGCTAAATAAATCTTGACTCATAGGATGCGCTGTGTCGGTGTTACTTCTGTCTTCGTCAACGTTGCCTTCAAAATGTCTTGATTCTTCCATGACGTCACAAGATCTCATATCATTCACTAGGTGAAGCTTCGACAGGATTACTGTCGGGCGAACAAACGTTCGCCTCCTCGGATATTGTTCCGTAGGTTGCAACAAGAAGAAGGGTACTGCATCAGTCTCAGTAGTTCGTTGTACGATGAAGCAACTTGCATTCAATACGTCTGTCCCACCATTAAGCTCTAAGGTCCCATTTATAGGGGCCAAACTGTTTTCTTCAGATACAGTTGGAGGAATGTCAATGTCATCTCGCAGGTCAATCAAATGGCAAGTCTCCATCAGCGTTTCGGAATTCCGTTTGCAAGTCTGGTTGGCCGTTGGATGCTGGGTTACTTCCGACTTCGACAGGACGGTCAATTATAGAAGTGTTTTTGGGGATCCCTTCACAAGTTCGAACGTCTACTGGGTCCTGGCGGCTTACTGGCATTTTCATTTCCTTTATTTTTTCTTGATTGCCAGATAAATGAGGGAAGTCTACTTCACTAAGGATATTTTAGTCTTTGTGTAATTCCAACTTCACATTCATTAGCAAAATGGCTGGTTTGCCCACAAAGTCTACAAGTTTTTAGTCTGCCCTTTATAGTATATATAGATATAAACCTTGGCACATTCAACATATAAGAAGGAAGGAATCTGTCGATTAATATCCATAGAAACTGTTCTGACACCATTATCAATACCTTTGTATCTTCCCAGACTTCGAGTGTTCTTCTTCACATAACTCACTGTTCCGTATCTGGAAAGAATGTCATTCAGCATAAAGTCAGTCATTTCAAAAGGCACATTTCGCACTGTTACATACGACCTGTAAGTTGACAAATCCTCAACTCGGATTTTTTAGGTCGTCTCTTACACTGATTTCTTTGCCACCGAAAATCTTCACAAATGTTTTCATATTTCTCTCTTGAGCTTAATTTAACAATTAATCTAGTTTTCCCCAAATCTGCAATGCCCTCAATTTCATCGTCCTGTATACGTAAAGTATCATCAAGAATTAAGGGAATGTCGTCTTCATAAATTGCACCCACTAAGTATCTAATACCTATGGTATTAATTCTTTTCAACCTTGGCGCATTCATTCTGGAGACACAGAAAACGGAAGTCACTGCGTCTGGTTTTCGCTGGGCACAAAAAGACTGTGCGTCGTCGCCAACTTACTACTCGCTAAAGTTGGCTATAGAGACGCCTCGAGCATAGCCCGAGGGCATATGGTTTTCCCGGCCAGGAAACCGGGGCAATGAGTCCTGCTGTTTTGCACCTAAATAAATGCTAAGTTTCACATTCCTACTTTACTTAAAGGAGGGGCAAAATAGTCACTGCATGTTCACACACCTGCGAGTACATTTAAAACGCCTTCAGTGCCTTAGAAGTCGTATAAAACTCCTGTTTCTTGACAGAAACCACAACACGACCTGGCCCTCTGCCGAGCAATCGTCCAAAAATCTTAGGTATAGAGGTGTTGAGGTAGTCTGAGTATTTAGCTGAGGGACAAGCTGTTTAATAAAAAGCGATTCCAAAATTGCCAGTTGTTGGTCGTTAGGAATTCGGTCCTATGATTTTAAAATCCTTGTAACTGACATCGAATTTACATATTTTTGCATGTTCACGTATGCAAGGGAATTCTGGATTTGATAATTTAACACCAGTTCGATAACTCACGCCTCGATGAGAATCCAATCTTACTTTTAACAACCTAAGGGTGGATCCGACATATTTCCCCAGGTACATCTGGGGCAATTTAAATAGGTAAATGACTCCCGAGGTCATCAGAGGGTGAAGGGTCTCTTCACACCAAATTGCTAGATATATATATATATATATATTATATATATATAATATATAATATATATATATATATATATTTATATATATATATATATATATACATTTTAGGGCATAGTTTTTCTCTAATACAATTTTCGTTAAAAGCAATTGCTTTAGTGGCATCAATAAGTTTCTTGCAGGTATCTTCATAACCGCGAAGTTTTTCCGATTCTCGTTCGTCAATTTCTGGTGAAAAAATACGCAGACTTCCTTCTTCCATTTATTGAATTTGTCACGACAGCTGTTTCGCCTTATGGCATTATCAAGCGACTACTGACTTACAATCTTGTTGTTGTTGGAGTATTAAGCTGGCTTTATGCCAGCACGGGCTTTAGCTAATGAGCAGCCCGTAGGTCATTTGAATTATTTTTAGGTGAATTGGTGATTTTAGGATATGAGGCGATCTTTTTATTTATGATTTCTATGGAATATGCAGGTGGATGTTATGAATTCAAAGGTGAAAGGAAAAGTGAATAGGCGAGGTTACAAACCCCTTTGAACCCTAAGGTACCCATTAGTAGAAGATAAAGATCGATAGTAGCGAGTCCTGGCGAGTCAGAGATATACCATATTTCACTTTATTTTAACGATAATGGAAAGAAAAAAGCGCCGATCGTTTAGCAATAGGGAACGACGAAGGAAAAACGAAATATTATCAGTTTTAGAAACAGGATAACAAAAGTAAGCGACAGCTTAAGCGGCAGTTGAGTGACAGTTGAAAATATTCGGTCGTTAGACGTGAGGCGGCCGAAAAACGGAGGGAAAGGAAGGATTGTTTTACTAAAAGAAAAAACATCAGTTTAATGCTATAAACAGCACTTTTCATGTAGCGGCGATCTTTATGTTGGAGATCTGAATCTAAAATCTTCTAACAGGAGGTCATCTGGGAGACTGACCTCTAGGTCCAACAGATCGTGGACGAGCTCAGAGAACAGCTGATGACCTCTGCCACTGTCGTTGTTAAGGATGGCTCTGTTTAAAAATGCATCAATCTCCTCGTAGGTCAGCAGGAACTTTCTGATTTGATATTTTCCTACGAGGATGTAGTTGCTTCCGACGTTCGCAGTTCTATATTCTGGTTTGCAGGTCTGAGTTTCGCTGTTATTCTTAGCTACAAACTCCTCTGTTTGTGTTCCTGCTTCTTTATACAAAACGGGAGCTACAGTCGGTGTCTCGATCTGCATTTCTTCTTCAACTGCGTCTTCTGTCTGGGTTCCTGCTTCGGCACGAGCAGGAATCGACGTCTTCGGCGATCCTTACCTTACAGACCTTACAGTTCGTTCGGGTTGCTCCAGGTCCCTCAGTGTGAGGCGCCTCTAATGTCTACCAGAGAGTTGCTAGTACATCTTCCGGTATTTTTGCATTCTTCCAATCTTGGATGGTCTGGGATGCAGTTTAGATATTTGTCGAGCTTATTCTTAAACACATCTACGCTCACTCCTGATATATTCCTCAGATGAGCTGGCAACGCATTGAATAGACGCTGCATTATCGATGCTGGTGCGTAGTGGATTAATGTTCTGTGTGCTTTCCTTATTTTTCCTGGTATAGTTTTGGGCACTATTAATCTACCTCTGCTTGCTCTTTCTGATATTTTTAGTTCCATGATATTTTCTGTTATTCCTTCTATCTGTTTCCATGCCTGAATTATCATGTAGCGTTCTCTTCTCCTTTCTAGACTATATAATTTTAAGGATTGTAGTCTTTCCCAGTAGTCTAGGTCCTTAACTTCTTCTATTCTAGCTGTAAAGGACCTTTGTACACTCTATTTGTGCAATATCCTTTTGATAGTGTGGGTACCATATCATATTGCAATATTCAAGTGGACTACGAACATGTTTTATAAGCATAATCATGTGTTCAGCTTTTCTTGTTTTGAAGTGCCGTAACAACATTCCCATTTTTGCTTTACATTTTGCCAACAGAATGGCTATTTGATCATTGCATAACATGTTCCTATTCATCATCACACCAAGGTCTTTAACTGCTTCCTTATTTGTGATTGTCTCATTATTAGGTCCCCTATATGCATATAGCTTTCCTTCTCTGTCTCCATAATTTATGATTCAAATTTATCAGAGTTAAATACCATCCTATTTACCTCTGCCCAATCATATACTTTGTTAAGGTCTCTTTGTAGAGCGTTCCTATCTTCATCACAAGTAATTTCTCTACTTATTCTTGTGTCATCAGCGAAACTACTCACTACCGAATCCTTAACATTACTGTCTATGTCTTCAATCATAATAACAAACAATATTGCAGCTAGCACCGTACCTTGTGGCACACCGGATATTACCTTGGTTTCATCCGATTTCTCATCGTTTGCAATAACTATCTGTTTTCTGTTGTGTAAAAATTCTTTTAACCATCTTCCTACTTTATCTACGATATTGTGTTTTCTAATTTTCTTTGCTAATATATTATGGTCTACTTTGTCAAAAGCTTTTGCAAAGTCTAGATAAACCACATCTGTTTCATTTCCGCTTTTCATATTTTTGAATATGTTCTCACGGTGGACTAACAGTTGGGTTTGTGTACTTTTTCCGGGTACGAAACCGTGTTGTCCTATATTAAACAAATTATTTTTTTATTAAATGTTTCATAATATTTTTCTTCATTACCCTTTCATACACTTTCATAATATGTGATGTTAGACTCACAGGCCTATAATTACTTGCCTCTAGTCTTGATCCACTTTTGAAAGTAGGGGTGATATATGCTAATTTGTGCTCATCATAAATCTTGCCTGTATCTACACTTTGTCTTAATAATATTGCAAGTGGCTTTGCGATAGAATGAACTACTTTCTTTAACAAAATAGCAGGGACTCCATCCGGCCCTGCAGCAGCTCCATTTTTAATTTCATTAATTGCCTGCACAATATCAGCTTCATTAATTTCTATGTCAGCTTAAACTTTATTCACTATTTTCGTCCCTTACTTCTATATCATTATCTTCATTATCTATTCTAGGGGTGAATTCTCTCTTATATCGTTCTGCCAGTATGTTGCAAATTTCCTTTTTTTCATTCTTTTTTTTGTTAATCTGCCTTCAATTCTCAGAGGGCCTATTTCTATTCTTCTTTTATTCATCTTCTTCGCATATGAGTATAATAGTTTGGGGTTTTGCTGATATTTAATAGGGTTTATTCTTCCAAGTCCCGTTTTTCATTTTCTTTTGATTGTATAATCTTTTGTTCTGCATTTTCTATCTTACTTTTTAGTTCTATAACTTTCCATGCATTTTTTTCTTTTGCAAGACCTTTTTTCCACTTTCTGATTTTCTGGAACAAGATCCTTCTGTCTCTTGGTATGCATGAATGATGTTTACTTTTCTTCTTCGGTATATATTTATCCACTATTTTCTCCAATATTTTTATTTTATATAATATCTCCGTATTTACCCTTATGTCATCACTTACGAAAATGTTATCCCAATCTTTGTTTAATTCTTCATTTATTTTCTGACCATTTTATATTTTTTACTGTAGAAGTTGTATTTTCCATATCCTTCCCACTTTTTCATTTCTTGCTTATCTCTATTTTCACTTGCTTTGGAATGAACTGTTAATTCTATGACATTATGATCTGAAATACTCGCATTATAAACTATTATTTCTTTAACATAATTCATCTCGTTCACAAATACTAGGTCTAAAGTATTTTCCTTTCTTGTTGGCAGGTGATTTATTTGTTGAATGTTGTATTCTAGTAGCATATCCTAATAGCTTTTCAAATTGCCTCTTATCTTCTGCACTACTATTACTCTCTTTTTTATATGTATAAGTACAACCAGTCTCCTATTCGTTCTTTCCATTCTACGAAAGGAAAGTTGAATCACAGATAGGAGAATATCCAGTCCTTGTGATTTCTACATATATCATCCAATTTTTCAATTATTAAGTCAAACTCTTTAGTATTAGGAGGTCTATATATTACTATGTTCATCAATTTTTTCAGATTCAAATTCTACCGCTATTAGTTCACATTCTGAGTTACTATATTTCTCATATATTTTCCTTGTTTTTTGTCTTTCCCATATATTGCGGTTCCCCCTTGATTCCTATTTTTTCTATCTGATCTATAAGTTTGGAACCCTTTTATTTGATCATCATTCCCAGTCTCTTGGGAATACCAGGTTTCACTTATATTCATTATATCTATTTTCTTTTCATTTTGGGTTAGTTCTTCTAAGTACTCTATTTTTCTTTTTGAGTTACTCGTAACTAAACCCTGCGCATTCATCACTATGATGGTTTGCGTGTTTTCTCCTTCATTTAATATTGGTAGTAATAAGGAATTTCCCATGTCTCCTTTCCTGTTCTGGTATGTTGTTCTTTTTTTCATTTCCCAGAATTCTGACATTAAAAAATCCAACTTTTCCATAATATTTGATCTTCCTTCATCATAATTATTCATTTTGTGTCTGAATCTGCAATTTTCTCCGTTTCTGCAATATCCTCTTGCATAATAAATACAGTTATTATCTCTTGAGTAGAATTTCGGAGCTGATGCTTTGAAATTTTTTGCTGACACCTCTGCATATCTCATTGGTGGTTTGCTTTTCTCTTTTACCTGATATTCTTGATTTCTCTCTTTATTGTTTCTTTCTTATTTTGGATTTTATTATTCGGTTGGTTATTTATTTGATTATGATTCATGGCTACAGGGTGCATATATTTGCATTTTTTGTCGAACTTACATCCTTTTCCTTCTTTTAGGTTTTTACATATTTTTGGATGCAGATCTCTGCAATCATCCCCATAGCCATCTAAGTATGCACATTTACCATATATTTCATAGTTTTGACATACCTTAGGATGTTTGTAGTAACATCTTTCTCCAAATCTGCAATTCCCTCTTTTCAAAAGGTTGCAGATTTGTCTTTCTTGTCTATTTTTTCCTCTTTCCCGTCATTGTGTAGATCTGGGTAGAGCCTCTTCGGGATTTGCTTTTCTGTTGTCATATCGTAATTTATTTCTTCGTAGGTATGCTGCTTTATTGCCTCATATGTGGTATCAATGAGTATCTCTGCATCCATACTTTTATCTTGTTCTTTGTTTTCCTTATTTTTTTCTGTCATTTCATTTTTGTTTACTTCTTTTCCGTTTTCCTCTTCTTCTTTTTCTTCTTCTTCTTCCTCTTCCTCTTCTTCTTCATCCTCAACTATTTGTACATTCAATCTTGATTTAATAACATTGTCTATCCATGATAGACCATTGGTTGAACAAAAAATTTCTTGTATCTTTTCTCAAATCTTGCATTACCTCAGCACACTGTGGATGGGTCGGAATGTTGCATGCAGCACATTTTCTGATTAGGTTTTGTGGACTGACTATGCTATACCAAACCTTACACAGTTTGCATGCTTTTGGCATTCTTTTTCCTAATGCATCAATTAGGATATTCACAAGATTCACCTTATTCATTTTCTTTGTCGGAATATGTTGGTTTATGTATATTTTCTTTATGAGTCTCTTGACCACTTGGATTTTATTTGGAACTTCTTCAATTATTTTCAGATGTTTTCATTAGATTTGTTCCAGTTTGAAGGATTATATCCTTCTAATATATCTATGAATGCTTTTGTATCTTTTTGGTTAGGACTGTTGCTGATTTCATAGATGAGAAATGCCAGTTCCCTTCCTGCTACCTCATCGTATTGCGAATCCGCCAAGCAAGCTAAATTACGCCACCTTTTCCCGCAGTTGGAACTTACTGCCATCTTGTTCTGATTTCAGTATTACACTTGTTAAACTAACTTAGAAGACGCTTTATCCTACTATTTTCACACTAATCTTATCACCGATAGTTCACGAACACTTCTAGATATTTCTCAAATTCTAGTCGTATGTTAAACTTGTGATATCTGTTGATTAATCTGACTTCACGCGGGTACGTCTCACCAAGCAAGATGGTTCGAGGGGTAACCTGAGGGGTTGGGGGAGTAGGGGGAGGAGGTAGAGGGGCGGGAGTTTGGCGATACGGAGAGGATGAGGGGGTGGGATGTAGTGCCGGGATTGGGGAGGTTGAGTGGTTTGTGGTGCAGGAGGCAGATTCGTTCTTGGATCGAACCTGGGGTTGCTTGGAGGATTCCTGGTCGGTGATGGTTGCCAAGGCCTTGCATGTGGAGGAGGGATGCCCTTCGTCTTCCAAATCCTTTGAAGTCTTACAGGACATCCTTTGAACCACGCATGATGTTGCTGGCTGCAATTGGGGCATCGGGCAACTGTGTGGTCCTTTTCCTTGTATTTTTTCAAGCACACTTCTGTTTCGTGTTTTGCACTGCACACTCCACAGATGTGTTCTGATTTACACTCGTTTTTATGATGGCCATACCTCTGACACTTGAAGCCTCTCAGAGGCTCTGGTAACGAAGGTTTCGGTGTCGTAGGTGCCTAGAATCCCAAAGCTGACCCTTGCCGGAATTTGGCCCTTGAACGTTGCTTCAATTTTTAGAGTTTCCTGTCCGTCCTTGGCAGTACATCTCTTGGCTTCCATGATGTTGGGAACCTCGAGGACTCTATCGATAGTGATGTATTTGGGGACTTTGCAGATCATCCCCTTACTGATTTTTGAAGCAGGATCGATTAGCAGGCACAGATTGTCTTTCTTGAGAATTTCCGCAGAATTCTGATCCTTGGGAATAATTATGAATTCTCCCCTTAGGTTCGGTCTGGCTGTAAGGTTGGCATTTGGATACTTCTTCTCAAGGGCCCGGACTGCAGCATATGTGTAATGATTACATAATAAAGATATGGAATGTTAGTCCATATATATAAAAGACTAAAACTAAAGAGGTCAACCAGATTGCTTGCAGGAATGTGATCAGACTAGAGATGCTAAAGGTGACGTATACAATAAAGTATGTAGGCTAAGTTGACATGCTGTCATCTGTGGTCATTCATTTGTTTTGAAACATTAGTCCAAGCTCCCTGCTTGAGACAACTACCGCGACCTATAATTCAAACGGCCTACGTGATCTGTAGTGTGTCTCATTTTGATTGTATGTTTCGTATGTTAACTATGTCATCTGATTGTTATGTTCATATGTTCGAGCTACTGTCTGTTCCTTTATGACTTGTCACCGAGATGTAGAACGGGCAGAAGAGAGTTAGCTATCGTCATTAGAAGACCTGTACCTCTTTACCTAAGCTTTATCATATAGAGAGAATAGAATTAGCCATCATCATTGGCAGAAGCGATCAAGCTATTGTCATTAGAAGACTTGTACAATCCTACTTGATCTTCACCATGTAAATTCAGAGAATATAAGTATTTTTGTACTTTGTGTTTTCTACAAGAACCTCATCACCGAATCATCATGAGTTTAACACATCGTCGTCATAATCAAAGAAGATAATACCGACCTCGTAAGTGATCTACAAACCCCAAGACACTCCATTGAATATGGAAGTGCAATACCAATCGACTTAGCGTAAGATTATCGCAAGTCTAACATTACCTCATAGGGCGCCTTATTATACAAGGCTACAGCCCTAAAATATGAAGTCTGGCCCTCGATAGCAACAGCTTTGAACTTTGGAAGTGCCGGGAAATCCTCGAAACTCGCCGTGTTCGGTGCCGATGTCGTAGGGAGCTGGGTGTTCTGGGTGGAATTTGGTACCAAAGTCTTCTTCTGTTTATTCTTCTTCTTCTTTCTCACTAAGGCGAACCCTTGCTTGTCCTCCAAGGGCGGGTCCGGGTCCTGGGATTGCCGGGCGAAAGGGGTCTCTTCGAGGCCATACTTTATTAGAAATAGAGATTTATTTTTGGCAAGAGTGATGGCGCAAGGATGACGTGTTACGTAATGTGTCCGATGACTTACAATCTGACCTTTCGGCCTATTTATCTCATCGTGTGGGAGGTATGACCTTGAGGTATGGGTACTGGTTAGTCTAGGGATTAACAGCTTAAGGGCGTTGTTTTAGATACAAAGGACATAAGGACATATGTACTGTGACAATAAGAGTGAAAGTTTAAACAGTGGTTAAATAAATATTCAAAATACAATGCCATGTGCTAGAGTTTCCTTAAATGTATGTTTAAAATTTAATATGTTACATGTTGGTTTTAGATAAAAATTACAAAATTACGTACAGGAATGAAAATGAATATAGAAATCTAAATACAGGAGTACAAATATATGTATATTTTTTATAGCATGCATAAAGGTACAAGAGATCATTTCTGTTTATACATAAATGTGTATGATTTAAATTTGAGTGAGTGAGCGTGTGTGTGTGTGTGTGTGTGTGTGTGTGTGTATGTCCAAAATGGTCTACGTTGGTTAACGGTTGCTGATTCGTGTTGGGCGGGGTCTCAGCGACCTGAGTAAGGATGTTACTTGACTTTCGCTGACGCTGGGTCTTCTCATGTCTTCCAAGGGGCGCGATGTTCTCGGTGGATTGGGGCGCGCTGTCTGGTCCCTGTTGGCTTGGGTATTCCTTCTCCTGCTGGAGGGGAGTATATGGTCCGATTCTTGTTGGACGTTCAAGGTCGGCTTCTGAATAGCGATGCTCACCGCTTCCGTTATTAAGAGGCGACCGTAGTTGTCTTCTCTGTGCACGACCTGGGTGCCTTCTATGAGCTCTTGTAGAGATGGCTTCCTGTCGTGAACATCTATGTAATGTTGATGGATGGCCCCTTGACTTCTATGAGCCAGCAGACGTCTCCGAAGGGTCGTTGTAGTGTGTCCGATGTAGTTTTGTCTGTGAGGTTTACACACCTCCTCTGGACAAGTAAATTTGTAAACTACATTCGTGCACATCTCCTTCGGTCCCCCCGGAGCGGTGCTGTTCTTCATCATTAAGGTTGCTACGAGGTTGGGGCTTACTGTATATCCTGAGGCTTATTTTATGGTAAGGGGCTTTTGGGGTTACACCTCTGATTATTATCCCGCGTAGTGTGCAGCAATCCTCCTTGTATGCAGACCCATAATGTACACGATGGTAAATAATCAAGTTCTCCTCGTTTTTCGCCATCGTGTTGGGTTGGTAAAATTCGTCCATTTTCTTTTTTATTGCTGCTTCGATAATTTGATCTGCATACCCGTTGTTTGTCAGCAGTTGGCGAATTCGGTCGAGTTCGTTATGTATATCTTTCCATGATGAGCTGTGTGTGAAGGCTCTGTTGACATACGCACTCACAACAGACTTTTTATATGCGTCCGGGCACTCCCGCGTGCGTTCAAGCAACGGCCAGCGTTCGTTGCTTTCGTATAAACGGTCGTTTTAAACTGTCCTTCTTGTTGTTTTACCAGGACATCAAGAAATGGCAAAGTCTTCCGCTGGCTGTGCTCTGTGGTGAAGTTGAGCACTGAGTTTCTTTTCAGAGCATCTGGTAGTTTTTTTGGTATCTTTAGGCTCTTTTATTGTGACGAATATATCGTCGATGTACCGCCCATAAATCCTAGGTTTTTGATGTTCTCTAAAGGTCCTTTCTTCGACGGTGGCCATGTACATATTTGCAAAGAGGACCCCCAAGTGGGGATCCCATGGCGACTCCGTCTACTTGTCGAAATAATTCCCCCTTTCAGCATCTCTCGGAGGACATCTTTGGAAATGGGGCAGCGGGTTCTTCTCGGACATGTATACACGATCAAGAATGATGTCGATCGTTTCTTCGACGGGAACGTTCGTAAACAAACTCTCAACGTCGAGTGAGGCAATGTCGTCTTCTGGTCCTTTTTCCTGTAGGAGATCAATAAACTCCAACGCTGATTTCAGTGAATATGCAGCGGGTATGTAAGGTACCAGCAAATCATTCAGGACTTTCGCTATCCTATAGGTTGCTTTTAACGAATATATATAAATATGTATACATATATATATATATATATATATATATATATATATATATATATATATATATAACGAATATTACAGGAAAATTTATAGGCAGAAATTCAAGCTTTGCTTTGTCTTTACTAAGATATTGTCAATGAACGAATGAAATACAGCTGGAAAGAAAGTTATTAGGTAAACAACAAGATCGAAGAATACCAGATGGTTCATTGTCAAAAGGGTAAAAATTAAAGAGATAATCCAGGATTATCGGATATCACACGGTCACAAACCTAAACATAGATTTAACCCTAACAGAAACTACAACGTATCGTTACCATACACTCCCCCCTCCCCCACGAAGGTTTTGTTCAAAATCCGAAATTCTAAGGGGACTTTTTCGTACCCCCTCATTTATTACGCCTCTGATAACCCGTCCCGAGGACGGGAACAGCTGCTAGTATATGTAAATGACGGATTTATGCTAGCTATGGAGTCCAAGTGCCGAGACATCATACTTTTCATATTATTTTACTGAATTAAAGACTATTTTTTTGACCAAGGAGTCGTGTAAGCTTAATTTAGAAGAAGACGATTTTTTTTATTCTCTATTGAATAGATTTCCTAAAGTTTTGCTTTTGACCGAATGATATCATTTATATCTTTATATGTTATTTCATCGTTGTGTTACAATATGTCGTTTGTGTCTGTTTCTTAAACAACTTTCGGTGAGTTATATTTTATCGACTTCTTTTGTGTTAATTTACTATCAAAACTTCGTAATGCATTACATCCTAAGTCCATTTCAATGCTTATGAGAAGACATTGCATTTAGATTTTTTCCCCCAAGAAGTACAACCTGGAAAATGAGAATATAAAATAGTAATATATTAAATTTCAAAATCATAAAAGGCCAATAAAAAAGTTTCCATCGTTATTAAAATTCCTGGAGATAACAAAATGTGAAGTAGACGTAAGAGATGCGTCTCAGACCTAAGTCCTTTTGGAAAGAGAAAAACTTTTCAACCTTTCCGTTGTATTAGATTACCTATCCATCATGATTCCTATAACAGGAAATTGACTGCCACCATCACTCTTCCCACCCGAGTGATCTATAGCCCGTTCTTCTCTCTCTCTCTCTCTCTCTCTCTCTCTCTCTCTCTCTCTCTCACACACACACACACACACATGCACACTTCCTTACCTCTTGTATCCTCTATGTATATGTTTTTCCGTCAGTTGAAACACATGACGTTCGTTATGGAAAACCAATAATAACCAAAAGTATGATTGAATAATTCGAAAACATAAACATATGTTTGAGGTGTGAAACTTTATAAATGCACAATCTAATCCTTAAAAACTCAAAATTTATAAAAGACTAATTGGGCTTTTCCCGCTATTAATATTTGCCTAATATTCTACACACACACACACACACACACACACACACACACACACACACACACACACACACACATATATATATATATATATATATATATATATATATATATATATATATATATATATATATATATATAATAGCTAGCCACGGCGGCTGTTTATTACATATAACAAAACAAAACAAAAACAAAAAACACTGAAGGTAGTGTTGGCCAACCTGAATGAATATTCTTAATCCACACAGAGATAACTCCAGATAAATACAGTCTATTAGCATTTTCCTCCAGAAATCATACATCTTCATAGGGCCTATTCGAAATTCATGTCAGAAGGAAGACATAGCCCCCATTACAATTTAACAATATGTAAGATATCGTATCAGAAAGAAAAATGCAAAATTACATACTCAAAGAAAAGAAGTTAACTGCAATGTTGCAACTCATAGAGACTGCTAAATAACAATACTGGACACTATAAAAAGGGAGATTAGTAAGATTTCTTATTTACTTTCTATGGCCATCCTCCAGATAACTCCAAAACGAGCACATTCTAAAAAGCTAGTGAATTATGATTTTATAGAAACTCCTTAAGCAGGGTGTAATGCGATAGACAGACGTACAAACTCCCTAATAAGACACTCCCCATTAGTGTGATGTTAAGAAAGATTACATTGCGTCACACATCACCTGACATCCCACCTTCCGCCCATGCAAACAACACAATCATGACCTCCATGCCCTGGTCACGATGCTTTTACACTTCCGATCATGCTCAAAAACCATGGGCGGTATTCATAAAGAAAAGGATATGCTTATACTTGCAAAATATGAAGGAAATCCTTCTACTTGTATTCATAAACATTTCAAGCAAAAGCTTCTACTTTTAGAGCAAAAGCATATCCTTATAATCACATAAAAGTAAATGGTTATACATAAAGAAGACCTTTTACTTCATATAAAGAGCATATGCTTCGAAAAAGCTGAGTCTGGTCAGTAGCAGACTACAGTTCGAAGAGAAAGGTTGTTCTGCCCGATTCTCAGCACGATGGCAGATTTTGTGGATGTGAGGCATGTTAAACAATACATGCCCCGTTTACCCACACTTGATCGTGATTTCAAGATGTTATTCAATTTTGAAGATCAAAATGTACAGGGGCTTGCGGACAGATTTTTAGGCACCAATGAAGAAACTCGGGGAGGCGCCTTGTCATCTTTCCATAGAATGAAAATATGTTTGCGTTACCTCAGTGATCCTGGCTATCAAAAAGGTATCGGTCAAGAACTTGGTGTTAGCCAAGCAACGGTATCACGGACTGTGAATACAGTAGTTGATAGCATAATTGCTTATGCGAATGAATGGATAAAGTTTCCAACTAC
>NC_061097.1:8866499-8891499 GCF_015104395.2 Macrobrachium nipponense | reverse complement strand
TGCATTTCCATACTTGCGAAAAGATGAATTTCGACCAGCAAATCAGCCCTTATCTGCTCATGTTGTGCTACGACTAATGGAACCATTCACTGGGAGAGGTATAAATATCACAACTGACAATATCTTCACATCACTTCAATTAGCTGAACATTTGAAAGCAAAAAACACCATTATTGTTGGCACAATGAATAGAGCCCGTAGAGAAATTCCATCTCAAATGAAGTCATGGAAAGGTCAACTGTATGGTACACATTTGCTGAAGAATAAGGATACAACATTGACAATATACCAAAGTTCACTTCATCCCACTGTTTCAGTCGGAGGTGGACAGAAGATGAAGCCAGAAACTGTTGTGTATTACAATGCAACGTACTTGACCAAATGGCACGTAATTATTCCAGACGTTGGCCTGTGTATGTATTTTACAATATTCTCGATTTTGCAAGTATCAGTGCATGGATATTGTATTCAGAGGTGGCAGGGGAAAACTAAGCCGTCATGATTTTAATCTTGGATTAGCAGAGGTATTGGCAGATTCTTTGAAAAATCTAAAGATAGCAGAAAGTGCCGAAGATTTTGGAAGAGGCTAGTAGTAAACCAAATAAGAAACGGAAGCAATGTCAGATCCGCTTGTGCAAAAACAAAAAAACCGTGATGACTTGCAAAAAATGTGAGAAATATGTGTGTGGAAAATGCACTGCTGTAACTAAACAAATTGCATTTTGTAGATTGCGTAAGAAGTGAGGATATAAATGTTCTTTATCATAGACCTCATATTTTAATTCTATCATATCAAAACAGCAAAAATATTTCCCCAAATCAATATACATGTTTACTTTACTTATCGTTTGGGTAATACCAAGTAACAGCTAAACAATATTGAGGACAGGTTTCCCATAATATATAAATCTTTATTTGCTTTGAATTTTTATCACTTTTTGCTATTATTGTACATTTTAATTTAGAAGAGGAAAAGAGAAAGTTGATTTTTTTATGAAAATGTAATCCTATAAAGAAAGTACCATAAAGAAAGCTAAAAATATATATATAGACATAGCCTTAACATGTAATTCCTCTTTGATTTCCATGTAAATAGAATACTAACTGACAGTCGCAACAGAACTACTAAACTAATTTTATTGGGTAATTAGATAGTTTGCTATAAAAGCAGTCAAAATGACTGCTTGGCCCATAATGGTAGGTGTATGAACTTGGCCGTCCTAGAGTTAAATTGCATAGAATGTGCCAGATCACCCTTAAATAGCGCAGAGTAATGCTGAGCCAGGTTACATATTTCCTACCTGCAAAACAGGTAAACATCGCTAAAGTTCGTATGCCACAAATATCTCTGCAGCCATTCGACATATATAAATCCCAGGTCACTACGAAAGCGAAATATTTACACAAAGAATGAGTAAGGAAAAGAAACTGGTATGGAGGTGCATATATCGCGTTTTGTATATTTGGTGATCATGCTATTCACATTAACAGTGAAAATAAAATGTTTCCACTTGATTCGTTTAGAATTACCGTCATATCAAAATCGTGTTTATAACTTAGGAACAAAGTTGTTTTAGACACGCAGAAGTTTAATACTATGAAATCCGTGAACGAAAAAAAAGAACACATAAATCTTTAAAAGGTGAACAGGCATGTTATGGCTGGCTCGTCCAGGAACAAAAGCCCGAAAGTTCCGTTTCCATCGCAACAGACAATATATATATATATATATATATATATATATTATATATATATATATATATATATATATATATATATATATCGTTAAGGGTATAATCAACCGCATTTCAGCAGCAGACATTCCACTATGCTTGTCAGAAATATAGAAGTATAGGATAAAAAATAGTCTGAAAAGAAACAATCCGTCTGAACGAATAAAGAAAGTAGAGTCCACAATAACTTTAGTATCTGAAACTGGAAAACATTTCGTTTGTTAGCTTGCCTTGAGTCGCTTGAAATTCTTGGATATGGAACAAATATTATAGTTGTTAAAAGAAAGAGATTCTCGGAATAAAAAAAAAATATTCAATTAAGTGGAGGATTTAATCGTTAAGAGTGTTTGGAAACCTTCTCAACCAGTAACAGAAAATCCTCCAGAAATCAAGAACTAGAAATTGTAATTTGAATGAAGAATAAAATCATGTTTATTTTCCTGCCCTCTGTTCATCAGGAACGTTCCTGACGTTCAACTATGACGATGAAATGCAGTGTTTGAAGAAAATAATCTGATAGGAATAAGTTATTTTCTTGGGACTAAACTTTTCTCTTAAAGCTAAGGAATTCCGCACAGGGAAACCTTAATCATATGAGGCCAGGGACGTCCACCTGATAGCGCAATATAATTTTTATTAATAAGACAATGTAAGAAAACTCGTCTACCGCATCCCTCAACATAACCAGTGTGTAGCTCTCTCTCTCTCTCTCTCTCTCTCTCTCTCTCTCTCTCTCTCTCTCTCTCTCTTTATTCTGTCTGTCGATCTTTTCGTACACAATTTTTTTATGGGCTTCGACGGTTATAGATTTTGACCATCGGCTGAAATCTGTTCACCTGGAAACGTTGAAGGACACTTGTGCTACAAAGGTTTCTGTCATGTTTTTGGATTTCTTTTTTATGATTTTTGCTGTAACAGTTGGTAGATATTTTACTTCCGCTCAACCCCCTAAGTTCTCTCTCTCTCTCTCTCTCTCTCTCTCTCTCTCTCTCTCTCTCTCTCTCTCTCATTTACAGAAATCTATCAATATTATAATATAATAATGATATAATACAAAGTTTATATCATCAGCTCATGGAATATACAAAGAATATAAAATAACACACATTCTAGATACATAAGATAACGTAATAAAAAAAAATAATAATCGGCAATATACACACTTACTGAGGTTGTATAAAAGATGGTAATCAAAATAATGGTAATAACCTTAATAAAACTGAGAATAGTTAAACAATTGAATGTAACAAAACTATGTTGATTATAATCACAGTAATAATGAAAAAAAGGAAAATGCCAGTAATAACAAATAACCGTAGCAATACAATTACAGATTATGCAGATGACATTTTGCGAAAACAGAGATTAAGTTATTCTAGGAACAAACGCCTCATTTTCCCATCTTCCCCACAATTTAGATCTTCTTCATGCCCACTCCTTAAGATGCTTTGTATAAGCGAATTGCTGCTGCTTCGCAGTTGGGTGATCAGACTGGACATTGTTGCTTTACAATGATTATGAAATTGTCCAGGTAATTTTTTGTGAACATCTGTGTGGTGGATTGGTAGCGAGGAGTGTTTGTGAGGCGTTTCAAAATGTCATTATGAACAACAGTGATACGTCTCATGGTACCTTGGGTGTATTTCGTCCACAGGGAGCACCCATAGATACTTTAGCAATACGAGCGGAAGAGCAGCAGTTTCATGTCTTGGTGACAGAAGGCAGACCTCCGTGCAATCATGTTGCCAGTTGCACATAGTTTACGACGCTTCTGTTCTATGTCTGCCGTATGTTTTAGGTCGTCCGTGATAATGTGACCCAAATACGAAAATTCGTGCACGAATTCCAGCCGATGATTTCCGAGGAAAATTTGTGGTTCTGCAATCTGCTTAAGCGATCTTGGGAGCAGCAACATACACTGGTTCTTAGTTTCAGTGTATAGGATATAAAATTACTCTGCATATTGGTGGAAAGTGTCAAAGAGTCGTAGGAGACCTTGCACTGATGGGGAAATCAGAACCATATCGTCGGCGTTACAGAGGTTGTTTATAGTTGTTTCATTGACAGTGTATCCGATTGGGAGTGAGTTCAGTTTGACAGTCAAGGCATCTGTGTATGTATTAAACAGGTATGGAGAGAGAATGCCCCCTTGCCGAAGCCCGTTTAGGGAGCCGATGTTGTAAGATATTTTTCTTCTCTCTCTCTTGCATAACTCATCCCTCCTCTATTTCGCCTGTCCTGTCCTGTTTTTACTTTTCCAGAACTACTGAGAATGAGTCATCGGGATAAAATAAAACCCACAAGCATACGAAAATCGGACTCACTTTCTCCCACACCCCAGTCGAGTCAGGTGACTCAGGTCACCTTGATACACTACCTCCGCCTGTGCAAATCCACTTAAACTCACGTGGCTGTGGGCTGTCATGGGAAAGCCTTGCCTTGCCTCTGATAAGTGCTCTGAAGAAGTCGACTTCCTTCATCTACAGTTTACAAAGACATATCTCAGGAGAAAGGTAACGTGTGTGAACGAGTGGTGGCAATCTTCTTATATTTCATTTTCTGTCCTTTTATTAGTGCTTGTGCAGTCTTCCATAGTGTTTCCCCTAGAAAGATTCTTTGATTAAGAGCTGTGGTTCCTTTGAAAGGTGATTTGTGTTGAGTACCTCCCCTTTCAGTACAGTAACATTTGAGCCATAATTCATTCATTCTTTGTCCTATGAGGAATCTTTAGATTCGTGTTAACCCTTATAACGTGTTCATACGACGTCTGTATAGCAGATGTCTGCAATTTCCCTGCTGTGAAGGTAGATCCCCCCCCCCTTGTCCTATTGTTCTGGGTCTGTAAGAAGCGCTGCAAATCACCACCCGTGTCTCTGAACACATGCTCATTTTCAAGTTTTCCAGTTTGTGGCCTTAGGCTAGAGCCACACGCATCACTGTCAACGGCTTGATTTCAGTAACGTAGCATCTAAGGTGTAAATATATTCCCCTGTTAATTTCCCCCTTGAAGGTTCCTTACGACTTCTCCCCCTTAAATTGTATTTGGGCCTTCAGCCGACACCTTGTTTTCTTTGTACCTGATTAAGCTGATCATCTCATAGTCAGAGAGAAAGTTATCCATTCCAGGAACATCAGTCTTGATTCAATAATTACTAGGAGCTTAGAGTCCCCTACTGTCCCTTGGAGTCCCAGTAACCTGTAACTTCTGTAAGTCATCACATTTACTATGTTGTCTAATGTTTTGTGCCACAAGAAATAAAGGACCCCTTTTGGGAGGCCGGCTACGATTTGATCTATAACTTGCATCGATGAAGTTGAGAGCTCTGAAGTTTTCATGTATTGAATTGCAGTTGACAAGGTCATGTGACCAGAGGAACATTTTTTGTAATACAATGATGCCTTTGAAGTTTTTGTAGAACATGTTTAGGAGAGGAATGTTCTGCTTAAGGCTAAAAATATCCCAAGATATTAAATTTGATGTATCCATGGCTACTCATGAAAATGGGAGATGAAGGCGCTGATCATATGGGTGGATGGGGATTTAGCCAGGGGGTGTGGATAGTCACTCGTCATGGGAGGTTGGCTGTCAATTGTGGTGGAAGTGACTCTGCTTGGGGTGTCAGTAAGTTCCCCAGGGGGTGGTTGGTCCTGGATGAGGCCATATCTTGAGACTATTATATTAGGTCCGAAGTTCTCGCCTTTAAGAACATCGAGGTGTTGAAATAGGTAGGTAATCCTGTAAGCCACTTTATGTTTATTTACTTTTGCATGGGAGTTCGTGAGAGAACAGGGGATCAGAGCCCGTGAGAAATTTGACTCTCTCCACTATGACGTCTAGAGTCACCGATAAGTGCAGAGTGTGAATTGCTATGTGACATCTTTTGTCAGGTTTCGGGCGAGATAAAACTTAATTGTTGGGCTCCGATCCAGCACCAAACAAGATGACCTTTTCTTTTTTTCTGCTTATTTGTGTCTACCAGCCGCCAGACCACTCATGATCACTCGCATCCACATCCATGATGGGGGTTGGAGGAAGAGATAGGGTAAGGAGATTCACAAGGGCTGTTGGTCGCCACTAAAGGTGTATCTTCCACCGTAGGCACTAGGAGGAAGGTGGGCGGAGAAGAGTTTGGGAATTCAACAGTCCCCTCAGAATAGTCAATAAGTGATGGGGCACTTCAACCGAGGGGGAGAGGCCAGTTGACACCTGGGTAAGAATGGCCATCTCGACTTTGTGTCGCTCCCTCACTTCTCCCGTGTTGCTGAGAGGCCAGGAAATAATGGATGCTGCATTCAAAGGAGTCTAGTGGCTTTCTGTACGTTTGTCTAGTGATTCCTGCACTCCCTTGATTACCTCCCAGATCCGTGGGTGATTGCTATTTGTTGCCACAATTTTAAGACTCTGTATTCCTCTGATCACCTCCCAGATTCTTGAAAATGTATCACTCGCCTACTCTATTTTTTCCGAGTTTTTTCCAATTATTTCTGAGAGGAATTTTGCTGTTTGGAAGGAATTTTCTGCTGCGTGGTACACCGCAGGTAGGCTTAGGTCAGCAGGTCCCTTTGGAGGCAGATTTTAAGGGTCATCAGCGTAGATTTCCACCGATCAAGTCCTTAGCTATTTGGTAATGGATGATATTTTCTTGTGAGAGGAAAGGTTTTTCGTGGATTGCTCCTGGAGAATGTTTTCTGGTATCAGATCATTGTATTTTGTATATGCGACGTTAATTTCCTCATTGGAGAAGACATCACTGACAGATTGTATAGCAGACTCGAAGTTGGTATGGTTCAATTGGTATTGTATAAAGTCAAGACATTCAACATTCGATTGTGTTACAAGATGCCAGAATGATTTCTCTCTCTCTCTCTCTCTCTCTCTCTCTCTTCTCCCTCCTCTCTTCTCTTCTCTCTCTCTCTCTCTCGCTCTCTCTCTATCTCTCTCTCTCTCTTCTCTCTCTCTCTCCTCTCTCTTTGTGATTTCTAGCTAGCAAATACTTTAATCCTTGTTTCTTGTCATTTCCTTTGAATCAGAGAAATCTAATCTAAGCAGTCAGTCCCTATTGTGAAGGATGAAACCTCTTCAGCCTGGTAAAAAAAAAGAAAACAAGAAGGAAAAGACTGGTACAAGCACTAATTCCATCAATAATTCGGCCAGTGAGCAGAAGACAATATAAGCATTTTCGGCATCAAATAGATTATGCACAGATAGTATGGGCCCTCCCTGGCACAAACTGTTCGCCCCCACAACGCAGTAGTAGTAATAAAAATGATAATAATAAGTGGCACGGCGGCAGAGTGGTTTAGGTCATCAATAATCTGGTTAAGCAACATTGGACCTGGTCAGTCTTTGGATCGGTGACTATTCTCCTTATCGTTGATTCCTTGTGAAAGTATCTTTACCACAATTTACTCAGTCTACTCAGTTGTGAGTACCTATTGCCGATGGGGTGGGGTTCAGCTATGGATTAAATAGCAAAGCTCAGCAATGATGCATAGTACATTTTCAATGGGGGAGGAAAACCACGATGGGTGGTCAAAGGAATTTTCTGCGGAGAGATTCAGGTTTTGCTTCTTGTGGATTTTTTTTCTAAAGAAGAGAGTGATAAGAAATCTATGGACCAAACAACTCAGTTTTGTTGCTTCAATTGCAATAGGCAACGGTACATGAAGAAGTATTGCCGACTTAAATATTGTGGCATGTGTAAGAATTCCACTCATAATTGGAAGTTTTGTCAGTTACATCAAAAAGAGCTATGGTAGATCAGGGAATCATGAGTGATATCCAAAGAAGTCTAAATATAGTCAGGAAATTTGGAGGGCAGAACAACCAAAAGGGAAATGAAAGGATGTCCATGTCATATAGGGCTTTTGGGAGATATAGGGGAACAAGTGGTTTTATACCGCATTTTTGTGTGTTAAAGAAATGTAGGGAAATATATCTCTTATGGTGGATAATGAGGAATTAAGGGGGAGTAATGAGGAAATTGCGGGAGTTAACCAATCACAGGGCGAAAGTGAGCCTAATGATAAGGGGAGAGAATTATATGAAAGTTTGGTAAGATATAAAAGGGATAAACAGGTGTATATGTGGTGGAGGGCAGTGAGAAACTTAAAGGAGCGATGAGTAGTTTCAATAAATAGGGTATTAAATAAAGGGGTTACATGTGGTGGAATTGTCAAACTGCAATAATATTTCAGTTAGGAGGTATCAGAGGAATGCGTATGCTGTAGATTTAGAAGAATGGAGTGATGAAATGGAATCAGTAACATTAATAGGCATTAGAAAGGAGATATTTAGGAATCATTTGGGTGAGGCAGTCTATAAAGAATATATAGAGGGTTAGGTGAAGTTTTAGCTGAATACTCAGATGTTATTACTCTGAAGGGGGATAAATTAGGATTAACCAATGTGTTAAAACAAAAAATGCATTTGGAAGGAGGAATGAAGTCTATTTATGCCCCATCATATAGGATGCCTTTTAAAATTAGAGAGCAGGTTGATCAAAAGGTTAACAAATGGGAGAGGGAAGGTATAATTAGTCCTAGCTTGTCACCATCTAATATTCCGTTATTGGCGGTAACTAAGAAGGATGGTTAAATCCATGTACTATGTTTGGATTTTAGGAAATTAAATGAGAAGACCATCCCAGACACGTATCCAGTTGTGTCTTTACCATATTTGCTCGTGGAGATTGGAGATAGGAATTTTGATTCATTATTGACCTCATACCAGGGTTTTTGCAAGTGCCACTGAGTGAGGAGTGTAGAAAATTGACAGCAATGCCAATTCTAAAGGGAAATTGTGAATTTACATGGATACCTGTTGGTCTTTCAAGGGATGTTGGGGAATAATGTTTGTTTATATGGATGACATATTGATGGCTACAGATTCTATAGAAGAACATTTAGAAGTGCTTAGAGAAATCCTTAGGAGTCTTAGAAGGGCAGGTCTGAGAGTTAAATAAGCCAAGTGTGACGTCTTGAAAAGGAATATTATACATCTAGGCCATGTCATTTTGAAAGAAGGTGTTCAAGTGAATGATGACTAAGTCAAAGCTATTGCCTGTTAATTGGAATGGCGGTGGTTTCCCATAGGTTCATGAAGGAGTTTTCTACATTGTAAGCACCTTTGATAGATTTATTGAGGGATGATGTACAGTTTTCATGGGGTAAGGATCAGCAGGTAGCACATGGATTTAACCATCCTTCTTAGTTACCGCCAATAACGGGAAATTAGATGGTGACACGTTAGGACTAATTATACCGTCCCACTCCAATTTGTTAACCTTTTGATCAACCTGCTCTCTAATCTTAAAAGGTATCCTATATGATGGGGCATAAATAGACTTCATTCCTCCTTCCAAATGCATTTTTTTTTTACACATTGGTTAATCCCAATTTATCCCCCTTCAGAGTAATAACATCTGAGTATTCAGCTAAAACTTCACCTAACCCTCTATATATTCTTTATAGTCTGCCTCACCCAAATGATTCCTAGATATCTCCTTTCTAATGCCTATTAATGTCAGAGTCTTTGATGAGTCATCCAGTTTTGAGGTTTTGATATTTTTCTGTACCGTTCATGTTAGTGATGGATGGCAGTCAAGAGGAAAAAACATGGGGGTAAATTGCATCCAATAATTCAAAACACATGGGAGTAATGAACGATTATGGATTCAGTGGGCAAAGAGGTGTTTGCAGTGGTGTCTAGTTTGGTTCATTTTAAGGTGCTGCTAATGGGGAAATAGTTGGAAGTTATTATGGACCATAAGCCATTGTTTAATGTTTTTAGTAAGCAATTGTCAAAAACTACCTAGCCTAGGAAGACTAGGTAGTTTTTGACTATTAGAGATTTTGATGCTAACTTAGGTACATTGAGAGTAAATATAGCATGGTAGTGGATACTCCTTGAGGCATTTTGGCAATACAGAGGATGAACAAGTGTGGTACAGTTGGTGAATGAGTGAATTCGCTGAAAATGAGGTTTTAGTAGATGCAAAGGCATTTCAAAGGGTCACGTGAATGAGTGAGAAAGGAGTATTGGTTGCCTTATGCAGATATGGAATTAGAGGGTAATTTGTTGCTGAGGAAAATAAAATATAAGTTGAGGAGCATGAGAACAATGGGGATACCTCACAGATCTTGGTACCAAAAGAATGTTTTCTTCAGTAGAAACTTTTGTGAAGGGATGCTCAGTGTAATTTGTGCAAACCAGTAAGGGTTACTTTGTGTAAATTGTGGTCTTTTCTTATACTAAGTAGGTGTTTTCAGAGGGTGCATATAGATTTGTTAACAAATGACTGTGAGTCAGGATGGTCATAAACACTTGTTGGTGGTCGTTGATGAATTAAAAAGGTTTGTTCAAATTTTTCTATTAAGGAATAAGATGGCAGAAAAGGTTGTGGTTACATTTTTCAATGGTGCATATGTAGATATGGTGTAATGCAGATTCTTATAACAGATATTGGTAGAGAATTTGTAAATGGAATGTTAGAGTGTATTGCGGAAGTTATAGAGATACAGAAAATATTTATTCTTCCATATAGTACAGAAGCTAATGGGTTGTGTGGGCAAGCTGGTACAAAAGTACTTGGAGCTCCAAGAGTTACAGTAGGTGACAATAATACTAAGTGGGATAGATGTATAGATGTGGTTAGACATAGCATAAACGCCATGGATAGTGGCACCATGGTATGTCACCTGTGGAGGCATTATTTGGTTATCCAGTTCAAGGTGTATTGGATTTGTTTTCAATGCCTTCACGTTGGGGAAGAATTCACCCTATCAGCCCCGAAAAAAAACTCTCCCCCCTCCCTTGACACTGCCCCTGAAAGCACATAAGTGGCAGGAAAAAAAGCCTCTGAAAAAAAAGCACGCTAAGTGCGCGGGAGTCCAATGCGCAAAGTGAGGACTGTCTCCAAGCCAAAAAAAAAAAAAAATGCAGCCTAAGCATCTCAAGAACTGAGGCCCCAGTTACAAGCCCTTCTAGACATGCACACGTATGCAGTCCCAAATAAAACAAAATAATTTCCCGATAAATACATGCCACATCAAACCATTATAAAAGAAAAACTTAATGCATTCTGCCTTCCTAAAAAAAAAAAAAAAAAAAAAAAAAAAAAAACTATGCATGGCGGAAATAAAACTATGTGAAGTGTCTCTTTAATTCTGAAACAATTTACACACAATAAATAAATAAAATAAAATAAAAAATAAATAAAATAAAATAAAAATTACTGAACACTTACGTATTCTTTGCAAGAACGGAGCGGGACACACAAACACTGGAACCGAACCCCATCCCCCTCACATCACTAGTGCGTATACTTACTTGATCACACATGGCGGATTTTTGTAAACACACGACGATGCTCGTGTACTTAATCACGCGCAATCTATCACCACAATCATAATTCGCCGTGACACTGCAGGTAAACACGCAGCATTTATGAAGATTTCAGTAATCACTCACAAATGCCGTGAGAAATCATGAAAGGCAAGTTTAAAAGAGACAATAAAGCTGGCCAACAAAAAACAATAACATAAATTTTCCACCGAGCCTTTTTCCCCTCTCGTTATCAAGAACTGACTAGACCCAGATCATACAAGTGCGTCAAGGGATGCAAATAAAGATTGTCTCTGTGAAGGGAAGGGGGTTAGAGGATGAAAGGAATCACAAAAAGGGAACTGTAGGGAGTTTGACCCATGAAGGCATTCAGAAGTGATGACCGTTATTCTATTTCACTTCTGAAGCAGATCGCCTCTAAAAATGACACAAGGATGGGATGGCATTAGTTAAACACAGTTGCATTATATTCTCCGTTTCTGAATAGTTAAATAAAACATTTTTCTTATTTCAGCGTGATTTTAATTAACCGATATGACCACAGTAAGTAAATAACATTTGCATGTCAGATGTAATTCGAGAGAAAAGTAGAAAAATATGCTTTCAACAGTGAGAAAAGCAACAAACGGGAGGCAAAATAAAAATCGACGTGTGCGCTGCCATGACGAAAACAATAATGCAATGCCTCGTGACTTAACCAAATCAGAAAAGTCTGTCAAGTCAAAACAAAGCAAAGAGAGCAGAGGAGCTGTAATTATATCCAGAGTATTTGGAGCTGTAATAGCTTCGTTATATTTTATAATTTACTTACACTTTCATATATTCTTTTATTAATTTTTTATTTATTTTTTTCTCTTTTAACTGTCGTCAAAAATTTTGACTCATATGGCCTTTTTCAATCTATCTTACTTTCCCCCTTCTTACTGCTTAGTTTACCACCAGAGACACCTCAACGCTTTGTTTGGGTTATTTCATCTTTGTTTTAATGTTTTCAGACAATAACAAAATAAAAAAAAATACAATAATAATTTCTATCTTTTTCTTCATCAATCCCAGTCAATAAAGTAATAATATGAATGTACAGATAAAGAACCATGTTCTTCTCAATATACTAACCGATGGTTATTCATAAGGAAACATGATATTATAAAATACAAAGAATATCAATAAGCAGATATGAGGATAATTCAAGGAAAAAGAGAATGTATGTCGGATTTTATATAGTAATACTTCTCGTAGAACGGGATGGGGCAGAAAGACGAAGAGGAAAAGGAAGAAGAAGAAAATGAAAGTTCATTTGTTTCTTCAGGACGTGGGAAATTCTTTTGGAATAGTCCTTGGGGTCAGTCATCTCTCATAACTTTAACAGCTATTATTAGCAGTTTCTCATGAAACGCGATGCTTATAGAATTTTTCCCGCCATTCTTATAAAAAGCAATTCGTTTTAATCACTTAATGGGCAGTGTTGCACATGCAAAAGGAGAACAGCATTTTATGTTCCATAAAACATTTAATGTATAGGTTCTTCAAGAAGATCTATGTCAACGACAAAAATCTCCAACTCTACCTCCATTGTCATTTTATCGTACACAAATATGGTCGTGACCTGAGATGATTATAATGGAACTTAATAAAAAAGGAAACTTTTTTGACGGAAAGATGTGTAAATCCCAAGTGTGGAAAAAAAATTGAGTGCCACCATCTAGGTGAATTACCAAGAAGCTGAGATATACAGGAAAACTATATCTCCAATGACTAATTCTGTTGTGTTTTTTCTGGTACTTCCTCTTCTCTTTCGTTCTGTCGCTAGCTTATCAGATGAAGATAGAGGAGGGGGAGCGTGTTGTTGGTGTTTGAGGGATCATCTCTCATTTCAGAGGGTAGTGCCCTTGGATGCGAGAGGAATATCCTTATTTTTTTAGAATCATGTTTTCTTTCTTTTACAGGCTGGCAGTGGTGAGAGTTGATTACATCAGTGGATGGTTAGACATCTCTTTGTGTTGATTATTCTAAACTTGGAATTGTATATGTGACTCGTAGCATGCTGGGATATTGTTCCTCGATTGTGTGTACTGTTCCCCTGCTGGAAATCATATTTATTTGCGGATGCTATCCTGGAGTTTCGTCATTGGACAAAGCCTTTGCCACTGCCCTGTGTTTATTAACTCTATTCCTGATGGTAAATGTACCGCATACTGTAGAAGTCATGCAGAATTTGGAGAAGTCAATGAGGAAGACAGCTCGTCAAGTGTCGCTATCTTCCTCTTCAGATCATCATATTTTCTTCAACCTCCACCCCTTTGATTTCTAAGGCTCCCTGCCAAAGAAGGAGAAGTCCCCTCTAGGAACTTCTAAGGGTCTGCTGCCTCGACTGAGTTTGGTCTTCCAATGACTTGCCCATTCCTTAGGGAACAGGAACCGTCACACTGTCTCCAGGGGCTAGCGTGTTGGAAGCCATAGAAGCGCAAACTTCGGTTTGCACTTTTTCTAGTAGCCCTAGAGCTTCAGCCCCTAAGACTAGCTCCGTGTCGGGGGCTCGTTCACGAGTTTCCCTAAGTGCATGTAAATCTACGGATTCATGTGCATCTAGAGTCGGTAACTCAGGCACAGATGGAAGAAAGGAGTGAGTCGCTCAGGTGAATCTCGCTCTGCCAGGGTTAATGTGATGGTCCCGCAGGACCATGCATGCAGTGAGACCAGTAGGGGGTACCTATTCAGTCCTCTGGAGAGGTTTCGGCCTCAACGACGACTTGGATGTGTAGGAGGATAGTACCGGCCCTCTCCAGTCAGGTGCATGCTAACCCCTCCCCCCCAGGCCACGGCCTTGTTCGTGTGACCGGTTGGTCTCGGTGGCACCGAACGTTGCTCCTACTGTGCGAGAGTTTTGTAACTCTCCTCGGGAAAATGTTTCTCCAGGACAAAAACCCTTTCCTAGACTCGTGTCACAGCCATCACTGCAGGTAAATGGCTGCCCACGACTCGCTTCTCCTGCACGTTCAGCATCGAGGGATTATGTTCCTGGACGGATCGTAGGGTCGAACAGGATGTACGTCCATGCCGTTTACAAAGCATTTTGTGTCAAATATAGAGACTGTGTTCTCCGTGTCTTTTTCTGTCCTTTGGACAGATTTCAATTCACAGTCCCCTATGGGTTCTTGCATTTTGGGAGCCTCAATTGTATATTCTGTTGAACTGTACTTGCATTCCAGTCTTGAATGCTCACATTTAGGAAGGGTTTTTAAACCAGTTCCTCCTCGATTTCTACAGTAGTCGAGGAATGCCCCACCCTGATGATTGTTTGACAAAATTCGGGGTCTCGCTGAGCTATGATCTGCAAACACTCAGGCAAGATGCGAATTCCTAATAATTGTAATTAGAACATCCAGGAATCTCACTGAATGCTCGAATTCCTCGGAATTTCTGGCATTCTCAGAGTGTTATGGTATTCTATAATTTCCAAACACTAGGGCAAGACAAACATTCCCGGTAACTGTTATTACAAGAATTGAGAATCTTGCTAAGCCATTAAATTCCTCAGAATTTCTAGCTTTCACAGAATGATTTGGTTTCCTGTGATTTCCGATAATTGTTACAATAATTGGGAGTCTTGCCAAGCGCCTGGGTCCCTTGGTTTTGCTGATGCTCACCAAGTGCTCGGCTTCATCATATTGCCAAGTACCAGGGTGAGACAAGGCTCTCACAATTATTGTCTTACAAGAGCCGAGTTTCTTGCCAAGCATGGGAATTCTTACGAATTCTAGTGATCACTGAGCGGTCACTATCACGAGTGCTTGGATAGTGATATGAGCCTTTACCAGTAGAGATGAGTTTGCTCTTCAGCCTGATTTGGAGTTATGCAGAGCTTGGAACTGCATGCAACACCTAGGTGAATGGTCAGGTACTGTCCTCGTGTCTTGGAACTTAGGGTCTAAACATGTAGGACAGAAGATACAGAATCCTCCTTTATTCTTCTTCTTGGAGCTTTGGCCTCGAAGGAGAACAGTTAATTGGGAAGAAGTGATAATTCTTTATTGACGATGTAGTGGTGATTTGCTCAGTTCACTTGACTCGGCTCGACCAGACAGCTCTGCTGAGCCGAGTGCTCAGCTCTAATGAACGAACTCTGCTCTTGATAGGTGTGGATCCTTGCCATGACATAGCACCCTCCCTTCCTGTGCTGTAGCGAGTTTTTCATGGGGGTCATCGTCTTTCGTCTTCATCATCTGATGCCGCCTAACTTCCACGTCCTAAGAAGAGGAAGGTAATTTTCTACCCCCTAAGAATTCTCGCCTTGAGACTTCTAAGGGTCTGCATCCTTTCCCTTGGGAGGGAGCATTTGGCTGTCTCTTCAACTCACCTGCTCTTTCCGGAGCAATGCTATCCCCAAAATATAGTGTCTCAGGATCCCCAGGAGTTTGAACCCAGGTTTGTTCTCCTGTCTCTGGTTCCAAGGGCGCGGTAGTTGTGCACAGGTCTCTCCAAGTGTACAACCTCCAAGGGGGTCGTACATCCACACTCAGCTATAGGTAGTCTTCTCTACATCATGATAGTGGTGCAGGGAGAGAGTAGTGACCATCGTGAAAGCCTGGAATAGCTATTATTCAGGTACAAAGACCGATGTCACTGTTCCTCGGGACAAGTCATCTGAAGGAGATAGGAGGAGGTCCTCTGTGTAGCCCTCTTTGTGAGGTTTGATCTTGGAGAAGATAGATGCATAGCAAGCCGTAGCAAGTTCTAGCTAGCTTTTACTGCATTTAACTCCGGTCAACTTTCGCTCACGTTCGCGTGAACGAAATGGTCATAGGAAATGAATGCTTCATTGAACAAAGTGAGAACATCGCAAGTTCAGAGAAGAGTTGGCAAAAACAATCAGTCCTCCTCTCTTTTTTCCCTCTGTTTCTTGGTTACACGGGAATGAACAAGGAAATAAGAGGAATTCTGTGGAGCCTACTCCTAAGAGTTCGAATCTGAGATAATATGTTTTTGGTTCAATCTTAGGTTCTTACCAAACATAAATCAATCTGTTCAGGATGGAACGCTCTCTAGTGCTACTGTTTTAGGAACAACAAGTTCAGCTTCAAGTAGTCGTCTTCAGTAACCCGTTATCACCGTAGAAGTGTCTCTTTAGGACAACCTCACCTACGCTCTTTTCATCAGAGAATGAAGATCTGCTTCCAGTCCTTATTGTTGTCTCTCGAATGAGAATAATTAGGCTGGAGTGTGATTTACAGGAACCTACGAATATACTAGGATATTTCTCTCGCGACATGCTTCTGTTTTAAGTTATCAGGTCGTCTATCCATAGATTAACCGTTAAAATTATAATCTAAATATATTTATTATTTCTACTATGAAAGGATCTGCATTTTTACTCTCTCTCTCTCTCTCTCTCTCTCTCTCTCTCTGCCTAGAGAAGGAACACCAACCTCCAAAGACGACTATGCCAGATACAGTTGAGCAGAGGAGCAGCCTCCGTTTAACGATGGAACGAGTCTTTTAATGTATAATGACTATAAGGTAGTCAGAAATAGGCATCCCTAGAATACCCCAATATGGTAAAGTCATGCTTCTTGGCCTCAATTGATGGCATGATTTTTTATATTTGAATGTTCTGGTCTGCTCAATCTTTGCCCTGTTCTAGAACAAAAACATTTTAGATTGTTGTCAGTCGTCTTTTAAACCATTGTTTTACAGAGGGTGTGTAGACGATACCTTTGTTCTTGTCAAGTATCAGTGGCAGGCCACCCAGTTTTTAGATTTTTTTAATCAGCAACACCCTAAAATTAATTTCACTATGGAATTGGAGAAAGATAATTGTTTACCGTTTTTAGATGTTTTAATCACGAGAGTTAATTCTTTTTTTACTACTGCTGTTTACAGAAAGAAAACTTATACAGGTCTTGCAAATAATTTCTACAGTGCTTGCCAAACCAGTTTTAAATTGAATACCATCTATACTTTAGTGTATTGGGCTCTTAGATACTCGTCCAGTTGGGCCATATTTCATAAGGAGATTGAATTTTTAACTACTTTCTTTCAACAAAATTCATTTCCCAAGGATCTAGTTTTTAGAATCGTCAACAAACTTTATCTAATTATTTTCATCCTGCCACACCGGTCTTTAATGTTCCGAAAAAACTTATGTATGCTTCAATCCCTTATATCTTTTATTCAAAATTTTCACATAAACTGAAACAAATTATTGAAACTGAAATACTGTGCATTAATTTAAAATTGATATCAAATAATCCTAGTAAAATTGGCTCCTTGTTTGGATTCAAGGACCGTCTGCAGCCCTTCATGAGATCCAATGTGGTCTATAAGTTTACATGTCCAGGATGTACTGGTACTTATATTGGATCAACAAAACGGTTGTTGCAGATGCGTTATAACAGTCACTTAGGGTTGAGTTTTAGAACGGGGCAAAGATTGAGCAGACCAGAACATTCAAATACGAAAAATCATGCTATCAATTGTAAAATTGAGGTCAAGAAGCAGCACTTTACCATATTAGGGTATTCTAAGGATGCAGATTATCTGACTACCTTAGAGTCATTATATATTAAAAGACTCGTTCCATCGTTAAACGGTGGCTGCTCCTCTGCTCAACTATATCTGGCATAGTCGTCTTTAGAGGTTGATGTTCCTTCTTTGGTCATTCTATCTTCTTCCTTTGTACCTGAAGGTTGGTGTAACAGCAGTTGTTTTTACTTGCTTCTTATTTTTAGTCTTTTAATGCTTTTAATTGTCATTTTAAGAATCTTGTGTATTTTTAGTATTTTTAATGTTATTATTTTGTCATTTTTCAGACTGATGATGCACATAGTCATGTGCGGAACGTTTCTTAATGAATAAACCTTTTAAAACACCCATGTGTCTTCAGCATTCTGAATTTATATATATATATATATATATATATATATATATATATATATATATATATATATATATTATATATATATCAGAACATAAAAAGTTTGCAATAAGTAGAAAAAATGAAAATAGTATCACCAAACCATTGTAAATATGTTTTTAGGTTGCAGCTTAAAACTTTTGATAACACATTACCTTGGTAGCAGGTATGTTTCTGATGCATCTAGCTTAAAAAATTCACCATATTAAAAAAACTAACTATATTCCCATAAAGGAAAACACTCCATTACACACTTGTACAATGTTTGTTCAGATTCCACAATAGGCACTAAGCAATATTAAATAAATCTGAGAAATACGAAATTTAAAATTTACGAGTGATTAGTCACTAAGTATAAAATCTTTACATTAATGTTAAATAAAAAAATCCCTCGTGCGAGGAGGGAAGAGGAGAGAGAGTGATGAGAGATAGAGAGAGAGAGAGAGAGGAATTGATGGAGAGAGAGGGAGAGAGAGAGAGAGAGATAATGGTCTTCTTATGCCACGGTTTCAAATCTCAGAATGACACATTTGCTCTCTTTTCGTATGGAAACTGGTCAGTGGACCTCGTCTAAAATGGTTGGGCGAACGATTTTGGGAACGAGAGACAGCTAATATCGTAAAAATTCTCTTTCAAAACATTGAGAGAAAGTGGGATTACAGTCATAAATAACATTTTTTATTACATGATTTAAGACAAAAGTTTTTTTAAAGTAAAAGATATGATTATAGAATTTTCTCTAATGAAATTAAGTTTTGTCATTTCCTTGAGTGACTTCACAAACCTTTCCACTTCAAAATTAAAGTACCCACGAGTCAACAAATTCTCTTTTGGCAAATCGAGAGTTATAAGAGTTAATGTACCTATAATATTAGATAGTTTTTAATACAAAAACATCTCAAACGTATCTGAAACGTTTTAGGCAGAACAGAACGATCTTACGAACGAAAGATGATGCAATCTTCATGTGGTTTCTCAACAAAGATACAAGTCTGAAACAAGTCATGAGTGTTGCATGATTGTGTATATATATATATATATATATATATATATATATATATATATATATATATATATATCTATATATATATATATATATATATATATATAATATATATATATATAAAATAAATGGGACCATGTGGCCTCAAGTGGTGACAGCTATTTTCCTGCTTCGAACAGACAATGCCCTTTTCTCTTTCTTCTCACATTCTACGTTATTGTTAACTTTTAAATTATGTTATGCGAAATCTGAACATATCTTATTAGAACATACTAACTCTAAGCAAAATAAGGAATCTGAAAATATTGGAAACAATTTTATAACACTTCATACAGTTACGGAGAGGATGACATGCATTGCAAAAGCAACAGCATATATATATATATATATATATATATATATATATATATATATATATATATATATATATATATATATATATATATATATATATATATATATATATTATGACGGAACGTCACACTTATTTGTAATATTATTGTAACTATGAAATTATCGGGTGTTTAATGTTCAACGCCATCTATTATCAGTTATGTTAACTATTCTACATTATCCTTGGTTTCTTTTCCTTAACTTAGTCATACAGATATTTGCATTCCTTAGTTTTCGTTACACTTGCAATTTGTATTTTTCTTTAGAGAACTATTCAGAGCAGTGTTGAAAACATCTTTTTTCTTTTGCTTATCATTACTAGTGTTTTTGTGATATTACGTGTGAAAGTAATTATATTGGAATTTAAGTTTTTTTATTTAAGTATTAGATTAACGATTGTCTTTAGTGTTTAATTAAGATCTTGCTGGATTGGAGAGATAATTAAAAGTGGTTAAAGTAGAGGCGGTTTAAAATAGAGGTGAAAATAAACAATAAGTGAAGCAGACAAAAAGAATAATATTTTTGTTGGTGGTGATATTTTAAGTTTATGAGGGATAATTGAGTGATTACAGACCAGCAACATCCCACACCTAGCCACCAGGTAAGATTCACTCAAAGTCTCGTCATAATATATATATATATATATATATATATATATATATCTATATAGTATATATATATATATATATATATATATATATATATATATATATATATATATAATATATATATATATATATATATATATATAATATATATCGATATATATATATATATATATATATAGATAGATATATATATATATATATAGATATATAGATTATATATATAAGATATATATATATATATATATATGATATATATATATATAATATATATATATATATATATATATATATATATATATATAGATAGATATAGATATCTATATAGATATCTATCTATAGATATATCTATATATATATATATATATCTATATATATATATATATATATATATATATAATAATATAATATTATATAATTTATATATAGATATATATCTATATCTATTATATATACTATATATCTTATAATATATCTTATATATATAGTATATATATATCTATTATCTATATATATCTATTCTTAATCTATATTCTATTATCTATCTCTATATCTATATCTATATCATATCTATATCTATTATCTATATCTCTATCTATATCTCATATCTATATCTATATCTATATCTAATTATTCGTATCTATATCTCTATCCTATATCTATATATCTATATTATATATATATCATATATATAGAATCTAGATAGATTATCTATATTATAATCTATATACTAATCTATAATCTATAATCTATATCGATATCTATATCTATATCTATATCTATATCTATATCGATATCGATATCGATTATCGACTAACGATCTCGATATCGATATCGTATCGATATCGAATATCGATATCGATATCAGATATCGATATTCGATATAGATATAGATAAGAATAGATATAGATATAGATATAGATATGATATAGTATAGATATAGATAGATATAGATACATAGATACCGGGAAGGATTTGAATGTAGACGTCTGTTTCATATTGGCAACGTTTAAAGGACCAGCCCCATTTTCAAGCTGAAAATCACAATAATAAAATCAAATTACAATAATTACTCATCTAAAAAGCACACTATTACAATATATAAAGCAAATTATAAAGAACACCAACGAAACTCAAGTTTTGTTTGGTTGTTCAGTTTTGGAACAATAGTTTTAATTAAGATTAACAGGTTTCTAAGATCCTTATTAGACCAGAAAGTCATTAATAATGATAGATATCAAGATTTATTAGGCACGGGAGGTTCCTATGGTATTATGTATGGTCTGCCAAAAATATATAAAGAGGGTATTCCCATAAGACCTATCCTGACATCATATGATACCCCCAAAATGCAAACTGGCAAAATATTTGGTACCATTGTTAAGTGAATTCTCTCCGAATAGCTATACTTTTAAAAAATTCGCTTGAGTTTAAGGAAAGGATTATATGTTATGACTCAGACCTGTTTGTGGTAATCCTCGATGTTGAAGTTTTATTCACAAATATGCCTGTGGAAGAAACTATACAGATTATTTTAAATAAGATTTTTACCGATAATGACAAACTATTTCACGGTTTTAATTACAACAATTTTAAGACACTTTTAACCTTGGCGGTGTAGAACACTGCCTTTATTTTTAATGGTAAAGCTTATGTGCAGGCTGACGGCATGGCACTGGGGAGTCAGTCCTCTTGGCCCGGTACTGGCTAATGCTTTTAATGTGTGAGTTGGAGGACCGGTTGCTGGACAACTGGCCTGTGTCTTATCACCCGTTATTTTACTGTCGCTATGTCGATGACTCTTTTATCTTATTTAAAGATAAATATAGAGCTGACCAATTTTTACACTATGCCAATCTAGCCCACCCGAATATAGAATTCACAATTGATTACTAGAAAGATAACAAACTTGCTTTCTTGGATATAGAAGTGTCTCGTAATAATTCAGGGCTTTATACGTCTATTTTCAGAAATAAGACGTTCACAGTTTTGGGCATAAATTTCTATACCTTCTGTAATTTCAGTTTTAAGATAAACTGTCTTTTTACTCTTTTCCACAGGGCTTTTTCCCTTTCTTCTGGATGGTCAGAATTCCACAATGAGGTCACCTTTTTAAAGAAATATTATACTGATAACTGTTATCCCAGTAGTTTATTTCATAAATGCCTTCACAAATTTATGAATATGAAGTTTTTACCTAGCAATGCTATTCCGACTGTACCTAGGATGCCATTCTATGCCAGTGTTCCATTTTTAATTAATTCGAAATTCTATGCCAAAATGCAACAGATTTTTAGAACCTATTGTCTGGCCATAAAATGTCAGCTGATTCCAACAAACCCGTTGACAGTTGGATTTATTTTTAGATATAAAGACAGGTTAAACCCTTTTATGGATCTAGTATTATCTATTTATATAATTGTCCTAGATGTGATCTAGGAAATATATATCGGAGCCTGATGAAGACTTCTTAAGGTCAGAATAGATTGCCATAGGGGGTGAGTTTACGTCCTGGAATCAAATTATCATCTCTTGAATTTTCCAGCATCCGTGACCACACAAAGAAATACAAGAGCAATATTGCATACAAAAGTTTAAAATCCTTACAAAAGCTTTTGGTAATTTTGTGATTATTTACACGAAAGAAGAGTTAATCCGTAGTTTTTCTACAGTTTGTTATGAGTTATTCACATGCGTAAGTTTATTTATCTATTTATCTATCTATCTATCTATCTATCTATCTAGCTATGCGTGTTTGCGTGTGTGAATATGTATTCCTGCGTATTTGCCTTAAAAGACGAGCGTTAGTAATTATAAACTCCAAAGAAGAACGTTAATTAACTTTACATATCTGTGTCTACATATGCAGAATATTAAATGACTAATGTCACAGGTGTTGAAAATATGATCAGACAAAGGGAAAACGAGAAGAAAGAGTGTAATGGATAGAAGAATAAAGCAGAAGTAAGAAAAGAGAGCGAATACCCACTCCAATAAAACTGCTGACCGAAGGGAAAGAGAAAGAAGGAATATAAATCAGCCAAACTTAATTTGAAAGGTACACCACCGCTCGGAATTCTCTTCTTTCAGCCCTAATGGGAAGAAAACTTCCTTGCTGCCACTATTTTCTTATTTTGTTTTTTATTTTGTTATTGAAGCCTGTTGATATTGATGTAGGTACCTTCATGAATAATGTTTCTGGTCTGTTATCAGATACAAAATTAATTAATTCTGTTTTCAGGATATGGATAGCTAATTAAAACAAACGGTATACGTTTAACAATAAATTTTCTTATGAGAAGAGCAAAATATCGATGAGAAAACCTTGGCGTATTTATGATATCTATAATCTCCTATTCCTTCATTTTCGTTCTTTCCTCATACGATACTTCCTCATAAAACACTTCAAAAACCTCCACAAAGTGTAACAATAATATCAGAATTTATAGACAATGTAATTCTAATCCCATTTATTCCCTTTTTAAAGGTCAGAATTTGGCGTAATTGGCAAGTATGATCTGTAAGAAAATTACCATTATTTAGTTATTATTTTTTTTCATGAGAGATACTGTGGCAATATCACATTTGTGATGGGCTATCACCCGCATATGTATGGGATTTATTTTATAATGAAGGTAATTGATTTAGAGAAATTTAGTGGTTTCGGTTACTCAAACTAGCCTGCTATGGTGTATCTGGTACAGCACAAGAACCATTTTCCTAAAACAGACCACAAGAAATTATCTTATTTTCTGAATATTTACCTTTAAAAGTCATCTTCCAAAAGAAGGAATTTATTTCCAAATAGGTTTTTAGAAAAAAGGGCAAGTTACAAAACAAAAGTTTAACGAGAAAACAAAAGGAATTCAGTGATTATTTCAAGTAAATTTTGTTTCAGAAAATCCCCAAGGTAATCCAGCTTCACAACTTATTTCTTGCAAAAAGATTCTGAGTACCACTCTCGTTACGTAATGTAAAGAAACCGAAATTCGTGGAGAAATCCATTACGGATCTTCTCTTCCTCCCTCCATTTTATCAAAGCATCAGTCCAGCGTCGCACCTCAGTCACCTAACGCCTGCTATTGTTAATCTGCCTAGGAACAAAGGGAATCTCTACCCTAAGAATGCGCGTCATATATCTTTTGTAAATTATGTGATTTTTATTACGTCGTGGAGCTATACGAGAATGAATACTGAAAGTCAGTATTAAGCATGGTTGGTTGTGCAAGGTATTAAAGTCCTTGTATTAAAAAAAAGAAAAAAAAGTGCATTAGAATACGTTAAGCCTATAACGTCATAGAGTCATTACGAGACCTTGGGTGTCTTTAATGACTGCAGACTTATCGTAATTCACTGGAACAAACTCTCTCTCTCTCTCTCTCTCTCTCTCTCTCTCTCTCTCTCTCTCTCTCTCTTTCTCTCTCTCTCTCTCTCTCTCTATCTCTCTCTCTCTCTCTCAAATGAAAATTTTGTCAACAGTGTCGCCAGAAAAATGAGATGGAAAGCTTCTTTTGTTTGGTGATTAAGTAGTAATATGGGAATTCACAATAAATAAACATCAACTCACCAATGTTGGAAATATGGTGTATTTTCAAAGGTTCTGAAAATTCATTATTCAAAGTTATCGTTATTCCTTCGATACGTAGAATTATCGGATGGCATGACATGAAAACTGAAATATTCATTTTTTGATTTTATTTTGTTTGGACTCGTAATGCCTTCCAGAACAGACATAAAATCAGTGGCGTGTCAATTCGAGTTTGAAACTACTGTAATTCACTATAACAATACTTTTTGTTAACAGCCCATCAGTCAATCATGCTAGTGAATCTAACTGGGCTTTTTTTTCTACTTTTTTCTGTGGAAGACCTGGCTCTGAATCTCAAGAACTTCTTACTGTGTTTTCTGTGCATTCGTTTCCTTGCCCAGAGCGATAGTTTGCACTGGACATACTCATCATAGCTACCAAATAGAAGGTTCAGTTTCACCATCAGAGTTTTACTTAAT
>NC_061097.1:8856499-8861499 GCF_015104395.2 Macrobrachium nipponense | reverse complement strand
AATCGATTCCTTCCAGTCAATGCGAGGGTTCCTCGGCATGAACTGCTAAGCTAATTTATCACTACTGAAAATGTGATGGTTCTGCCAATTCCAAAGAGGTTCCCAAAGAGAGTTTCTTTCTTCATTGTTTCACTCACGAATACATTTCCATACATTAAATATTGGATAATTCTACAATATCATCGAGTGCGGCCTTTCATAAAGAAATGATTTCTGTGATTTTTGTTTCTCCCTATTACATTTCCCATATATTTCAACAGAATACCCACATAAGCAGCTCTGTTGCAACGTTTCCCATTCAGGATATTGCAGTCGCAGTAAATTATTAAAAATGAAACTTTTAAACTAATAAAAGAGTAGAGTCAGATATGATAGGATTAGTGCCGATGAGCACCCGTACACTAGGGTGAAATATGTCACGGAAATCGCGGATAGAATTTCATTTTACCACAAACGACAAATTGCCTTTCTCTTTAGTAATAATAAAATATTTAACATTTTATCATAGATTACATTTAGAAGGAGCATTTGAACTTTTGTTATATGTTAAAGTTAGATCTTAAAAAAAATTGTACATCTATGATTAAGCATGAATAATCAGTGTGTCCTATTCATTTTAACGCCTGGTAAAAATATTAAAACAGAAATTTATTAACATACAACAAAGGTGATATATCATCTCTCTCTCTCTCTCTCTCTCTCTCTCTCTCTCTCTCTCTCTCTCTCTCTCCACTATGATTGCTATCGAAAAGATACCTGCAGTGCCATGGTAACCAGGTACCGTGATACAAGCCATCATCAAAAATTGCCGGAAGACTAACGATCCGGCCCGTTGCCTTTTTACTCCACTGATTAAGAGACCGCGGACTAACTGGTCTAATTTTAAATAGGCGACTTCAGTTTGACTACCTATAAAAATTTATTCTTTATGTACTATATGCTTCAATTATTTCAGCTTTTACAGACAATTTTCGATAGAAAGGATGTATAATTTTTTTGTTTTGTTTTGCAAAGGCACAGGAAATTCATTATAAACAATGATGGAGAGAAGACACAGCAGAAGACAAATGGAGCCGAATAAGCGAGGACGAGAGAGAAATGTTAATTCAGTTTCAGCGAGTTTAGAACTGAAAATGCAAGTATTATACTTCATAACAAAACCTCCAGTTTTTTATGAACCGAGGGAGACTTATCTTTTCATTGTCTGTGGTCAGGCATTGAAACGAAAAAAATTAGGAGACTCATGAAGAAAAAGAATGCCGAAAAGTAAAAGAAAAAATGAGAATTGACGTCAAGGTTTACCTTCCTCACGCCCTTGAATTCATAAACACTTTCTTCAGGTTTGACCTCTGATGCTCGTCTCTTAATCTTTTTACCATACAAGGAAAGGGTGTCCTATTTCTCCACTTTTCCCTGCTTTTTCTGTGGCATTTCTGTTTATCACTGAATTTCTTTGAACATCGTAATGAAGAAGAGTGTAAACGAATATCAGCGGGAAAAAAAAGAAGATGAGCATCGAAAGGAACAAAGAAGAAACAGCGAAAGATAAGATCAGAACAGAAGTTTGTTACTGATAGACTAAACCAAAGTGAACTAAAATGAAGAGATATAAAAGTGGAGAAGGCAATAAAAATGGTTTGAAAGAAATTTTCAGAGCAACAAAGAGAATGGATGAAGGAATTCTAGAGTCGGTATTAAAAACTAAACCTAATTATGAAAATTACAATAGAAAACGAACAAATATCTGAATAAAACGAAATGTTGTAGGGATGCTAAACAAATATACACAAAAGAAATACTGATGAGATTAACACATTAAGACTCATAGCTCTTAGGCAACATTGGACTTAAATTAAGAGATAAACTTGGTGAACTACCGCGTTGTTAAAGTTACCCAGTCTCAATTGGAAATTACCAAGGAAGGGCCAATTTAAACTTCATTCCAAAAACTTAGAAAAATCTAATGCATTCGTACTACCATGTTTCAGTACGTAAGAACTATTCATTGGAGTTCCTTTAATTAAGATTTCCGTAGTTTTCCTGATATTTCATATATCATTGATTTATCATCCCTTCTAGTTTCACATTTAGGGAAATAGTATATTTCAAAACATATATTTTTTGTATATTCATTTTCACTTTTGAAAGTCAACCACTTCTTAATTTCCTAGAGCAAGGCAGAAGGATTTGTTCTTGAGTGAAGTGTGGGAAATAAGACCAAGAGACGGTTACAGAAGTTGGACAGACCTTTAAGAAAGGACCAAAGAAGAAGATGAAAATGAGAATGGGTATGACAGTCAGATTGAGACCATATGTGAAACCAATATGATAAGAATATCGAACAAAATAAATTTATTATTAAACAGAAATGCCACAGGAGGGAATGAGCTGAGCATAAGGGAGATAAAGTAAGCGCTAATACCACCTGCAGGGGAAAGTGAAGAAACTGGACACACTTTCCTTACCTGGTAAAGAGATTAAAAGAGACCAGTATCGGAAGCTAAATCTGAGAGAGGGTTTATGAATTCAAGGGCCTGAGGGAACAGCATCCAGAAATGCCGTCATGAACTTATACGAAGTTTGACCTCTGAAGACACGAAAAGAAAAAGGATTAAAGGGAATGGAATGCTTCTGGATGTGTTCTAAAAACAAAGGGTTCAAGGTTATTACAGCAAGATATGTGTCAATATAAACGTTCGTTATACGTTGTTTGGTTGGCGGGAAAAAAAGATTACGAAGTTATCCGGTGTTTTCGCACCTTACCTCTCTATAGTGTTAATCAAGAATAATTTTGAAAGGGTCACGAGCAGCTAACATTTTTTGCAAACTCACAGCCATTTTTGGCCATTTATCAACATTTTGCTTTTGTCTTTAAAACCTTTTGAGTTCTGGGTGTTTAGCTAAATTCCTTACAGTTTTATATTAAACAGATATGGGGAAAACATCTGAGAATACTCATACAGTGAATTTGCTTCTCGTTCATTTCTGATAATAAGAATGAACACTATTTTGTTCAGCCTTTTAAATGTAAACTAAAATATTTAGAGATGGTTTTAAATAATAACGGTCTCGTTTGTTTCAACTGAATCAGGTACCACAATATATACAGTTTTGTGATATCAAAGAAAACATAAAAAGTACGCCGAAATTTTTTCGACGCAATCGAATTTTCTGTACAGCGTATAATGCTGTATGAGCCGCGGTCCATGAAACTTTCAGCGACAGCCCGGTTTAGACCTAATCTATAGCTTTTCCGGGCGCACAATCATGGCTAACTTTAATTTTAAATAAAATAAAAACTACTCAGGCTAGAGAGCTGCAATATGGTATGTTTGATGATCGGAAGGTGGATGATAAACATATCGATTTGCAGCCCTCTAGCCTCAGTAGTTTTTAAGATCTAAGGGCGGACGGAAAATGTGCAGTCGGACAGATAAAGCCATCTCAATATTTTTCTTTTACAGAAAGCTGAAAGTATAGTGCAAAAGATTTCTTTAAAGTAATCAAGAGATCCAAGAGAAATTCATAAAAAAAACTAGATCGTAATAAAGCCACAATAAAATATAAAAAAAAACCTCTCTGGTGATTCTCACCACTCTCGTTGTATAGGACGTAGTCAGTCCAAGATTATGTAGCTATAACAAGAGAATACAAATAAAGTTTGTGTGTGAAGGCAAGGAAGTGGGGACGATGGAAGGGAACTCAGAAAAGGAAAAGGAAAGACGCAAATGAAGGGAATAGAAACGAAATTGTCTCTGGAAGGTATTCCGAAAAAAATTCCAGTTATTCTGTTTCATTTCTTGAGCAGAAGATCCCTTCTAGAAGATAAATGGTGAACTGCTTTTTCCGTACCTCTAAGCAATGATGTCAAAATAAACGTTGATCTTATTTTTGAAATGGTTATTATGAACCGATGATAACGATAATAACTCAGAAAATGAGACGCACTATAACAAACAGAAAATGACGAAAATCAACGTGTATGATCCCGCGATGAAAACAACAGGTCAAGCCATCGTGATCAGCAGAATCAAAAAGTCTGGTCAAGTTGGTAGAGTTGTAAATGTGCCAGCTAAAATGTGGATTGAGAACAGGAATAGCGCCGCTGGCTGGTTGTGAACAAATTCCAGTGATGATTCTGATTCTGACTGCATGTCGTCACAGTAGTTTGAATAGCTGAAGATTGTGTATAGTCTCACATGACCCTTACAAAAGCATATCGCTCCACAGTCGCTGTCGGATATTATCATGACGTCTTTCGAACAATGACGTTTGCCCAGTGGTTTTCACTGTCTTGAAGACCACCGACACACGGATAGTCCTGATTAACCTCTATTCCCTGTCCTAAGATTTACTCCAACGTCTCCCACAAAATACTCCGATCCAGACTTTCACATGTGCAAGACTTTTTCGTACATTACGTTTTCTCTAACCCTTTTTCCCAGAAATTCTAAATGGACATTTCTTGTCCCAGAAATTCTAAATAGACATTTCATCTCAGCAGTTTCCTCGTTTGTTTTAACCTTCGTTTTCATAAAAAAAAAAAAAATAAAATGGTAACTTCCATCATTATCATTATAATTCATGCAAAATGTAAGGTTACAATATAGATATTCATATGAAAAATAATTTTCTTCTTAATATAGCGATAAATACAGCTAGGATGATTAGAGAGAGAGAGAGAGAGAGAGAGAGAGAGAGAGAGAGAGAGAGAGAGAGAGAGAGAGAGAGAGAGAGAGAGAGCATGGCATCATAATAACCAATTAATTTCTATAACTGGAGAGGAAAGGATAATTAAGGGGACGGGGAGAGTGCTGAACAGAGAAAGGAGGCGGAAGAAGAAAATTCAGACAATTTGTCTCAACGATCAACGAAGCTGTTTTTGATTTACATTGATATCAGTTATGTAGAAATTATAGCATCTGTACCTGTCCTTCGGTCGTGTATTCACTTCTAAATGACATATGTAGATGTATATCTTTCCCTTGCCAATGCTACTG
>NC_061097.1:8841499-8851499 GCF_015104395.2 Macrobrachium nipponense | reverse complement strand
AAATTAACGATTGGATCTCTCAACAGTCAGTTCCGTTACAGAATTATTAAATATAGAATAAAAAAACTTTATTCCTGATATACTATCATCAAAATCGAAGGTGTGCGGCAAAAAATTATCGCCACTAATCTTTTGCCACACAGGATTAGCTGGTTTGACGTTTCTGTCAACCTCCTAGGCCACCCTTACCTCCCCTCCCCCGCGCAGTTCATACAAATGGAAGACGAGCAGTGCAAACGGCCAGCAAGACCTCTAATAAGGCACTAAGTAGTACAGAACCAATATCAATACAATAAGCTATGAAGGCGCACAAAATTAAAAACTTAAGAACGTCACATGACGTAAACAACATGTGTGGGACGACTTCTGCAACACGTCATATGACGTGGTTGACATTTTAAGGGTTAACTGTTGTTTTTTTCTAAAATTATGTATGCACTGATATATTATAGACTATATATTTCGTTGACCTCAGGTGATAGGTGAAGTAATTTGGGCTTTCCTTATAGTGGCTGACATAAAGAGAGTATCATCTACTGAATTGACAGTTACCTTTTAAAATGTCCCACAGAGCATATGACCCCTATACTCAGAAACGTCAACGACGGCCAAAAATATGCCACATTTTTACTCTTGTTCATATAACTTAGGTTTTACACCAAAGATACATTGAAAATATCAGTAGGATATAAAGGCATTAATTTTCAATAATGGAAACTATTTTAATAGACTTCAAGAAGCTAATAAGCGAAAATAAGTGGCGAAGTATCACATCTGTATCGGCTACACCACAGAGAACAAAGTATACATGTAAGGCCCCGTCCACACGATCGAGCTTTGGTCGACGAACTTTGTCCGATGTGACGTCAAAAGTGGAGAAACAGCGGGAAAAGTCAGAACTTTGCCGCATTTTCTCCGCTTCTGACGTCACATCGAACAAAGTTCGTCGAGCAAAGCTCGGCCGTGTGGACGGGCCTTAAGGCAATTTGCCAATACTGTTACCGACCTCACTGTATGATAACAGTGCTCAGCGAGTCATTCAGTTCTATAATTCAATGCTGTTAACAAGAAACGGTGATTAGGAAGACATCAAAAAACAAATGTGTGGGGCCTGAGTAAGTAGGAAAGTTTTACTGCAATACTCTCTATATTGTATGGAGGCATTATGCCATTTTTTTTTTTTTTACAGATACTTCGAACTTATATCAAGAATATCATGGTTATAATAAAACTTGTTGTGAATTATGTTTATTAAAACATATAATCAAATAACTAGTGAGAACAAAATGAGAACATTTTAGGTCCTATTACAAAAAATATAACATTTATTTTATACAATCTAAAACCTTGACCATCCACCCTCTCTCTCAATCACTTCCCTCAAACTGTCGGGCATCGAATGAACAAGGTTGAAAATTTGCTGCGGTCTCGTCTACAAATTTTCCACTGAGAGTTGATGTGAGCCATGAGTTGCTGTGTTGTTCTCTCATGTTCCATTTTCCATCTGGGCCCACACGTGTTCAATCACATTCATATCTGCTCCTTTGCTCGGCCATTCAAGAAGAAGCAGGTTATCCTGTCTTTCAAACCACTCTTGAACAACGTGAGCAGTGTGAACAGGATGGGCCCTGGTGGTAAGGGAAAAGAAAATTTTCCTTTGCTCGTAAACGAAGGCAAGAAGGAGGTTTGCAGCAGCTGCACATACTTAGCTGCTGTAAATCGTCCCTCGATACGGAACACATCACCCATACCATGCAGACACACCCAGCCCCATACGTTGCAGGTGACATGGCCAGATCGAACCACCTCAACGATGTTACGGGGTTCATATCTGAATGAGAGAAAAAAATGGGGTGTATAATATAAATCATATATATATATATATATATATATATATATATATATATATATATATATATATATATATATACCTTTGGAGAATTTAAATTCTCAGTGATGAACAACACTGAAAGAATTCTATTGTGTAACTTATTTGATTAAATTATATTATATTTGAGGAAGAGAGCAAATGATGCCACTGTCCCTTACCTAATATTTATCTCAGAAATAGCACTCTTATTTATGTTAACTTCCTTTGTATATTTTGACAGTCCACTTTCGTGGAACAAAATCTGAAGATTAATAATTAATATAAAGAAGAATGCAATTGATAATTGATGCAAGTAACGATTTTCCTTATCATACCTAGTTCTATTTGTTCGCCAACAATGCAGCTTCCCATGCGATGTGGACGAGAAGCACTTCTCGTTAGTAAAGATGACCCTGCCCCAAAAGTCCAAACCCTTATCAGCATGATGTTGGGCAAAACCAAGCCTTCCCGTCAAGAGCTCCTTCGTCGCTGGAGTTCTGTGATAAATCCCAGCACCGTGGAGTCTGCGTTGTACTGTCATCGATGACACTTCTAATCCAAGGTCTTCATGAATGGCCTCGGCGTTGGTTAAGGGTTGCTCTTGAGCGGCCCTGATAATGGCGTCATCCTCAGCTGGGGTGGATTTCCGTGGACCAACTGGCCTAGCTAAAAGAACATATCTTAAATGTTTAACTTATAATTTATATAATATCGCAATCAATTCTAGATTCTTCTAATTTTATACTCGATGGAATGATCATAATTTAGTAAACATGGCTGTATATTTTTGGTGTCAAAAGCATATCAAATAGAACGAGATTACATATATCCATAATTTGGTTGGTGGTTATTAAAACTGTAAATCATTCCCGAGCCATCACTGAAATGACATTTAATAAATAAACTATAGCTATCAAAAGACACACGACGACTGTGATGGGGTGGGCACAAATAAAATGCTCTTATAGGCTTAATTTTACCGAGACAACTCAATCAACTATCTAACTTTGTTCATGGTTGAGGTCGGCAAGGGCCAACCACCCACCGGTGTGGAATTAAGGAGGTGCATCTGAAATATTACTGTGGTGTTCGAATGGCTGTGGATATCTGTAGTCTAACCAAAATTATAATAGCGAGACAAAATACATTTAAGAAAGAAACTTTTTATATCAAATAAGCAAGATTAAATAACCATGAACAATGTAACATATCCACCAATCATTCAGCATAAACAACTTACGCAAGTCGTTCAAGTTCCCACTCTCCTCCCACCTTATCCACAACTGTACCGTGGTGGGGGACACACCAACATCACGTTCAATGGCTCGTATCGAGAAACAATTGTTGCGTAAAGTGACAATTCGTCCTCGCAGCGCCAGATTTGTGTCCCTTCGATTCATGGTGAGTGGTTATGAAGTCTAACCCATTTAAAAATCCTGCTGACGACCTTACCTCCGTTGGGATTCAGACTCTGTTTCGAGTCGAGTAAAACAATACCATGATTCATAGATCATTATATTGTTCCTTGATTGTAGGATTAGCCAATAGGGATCATAATCACCATGGAATGAAATAAAGATACTACTGTTAAATATAATATGCTCACATAATTATTGTTCCTGTTAATAATTACATTGAGAACTGAATACTCGTTGAACACTGCTTCGTAAAATGAGCTCGTTAAAAGTGTTCGCGAATTCTCTAACCTATTTCTCTGTAACTAAGATTCGTTTAAGTACGAAATTTTGCAATAGTGTACTACACCGGTACCGTAATTTATAGAGTATCATGAATCACAAATTATAAAGAATAGACACTTGTCCTGTACGAAGAGGCAAAAGGCTCGATTAGCCAGAAATGGATATGACACAACAGTATAAAAAAAATTCGCCTACCCTCTCCCTCCACCAACACTTCCACCCCATTCCTCTTCCTTCCCTCACTTCTCCTCCCCCTCCCTTCTCTCTCTCTCTCTCTCTCTCTCTCTCTGAATGTTACTTCTGTTTAAGTATATTTTGTACGATTTTTTTATCTGTCCATCTATCTAATCTAATAATAATAATTTACAATATTGTTTATATCTAACGATTCACTTGGTTGTTACCTGCCAGCAAGGCTGGCATTACGGTACGGTACGGTACGGCACGGTTAATATTTAGCCTATGTGTACGGTACGGAATTACGCAACGACAATTTTTCCAAAGTACGATACGGTATGGCTCAGGTACGGAAAAAATGTGCAAAAAACAAGGGAACAATATTAATTAATTATTAATGATAATAACCAGTTTTTTTACTATTATTCTTAGCATCAGCAGCAGCAGCAGTAGTAGTAGCTATTACTATTTTTATCTTAAGGTCAAATTGTTTTTTTCTTTCTTTAGTGACTATTGACTTGGGCAAGGAGTAAATGATTATAATTATTAGAGAGAGATATCTGCATGTATGGTGGAGTAGTAGAACGATAGATACTGTGATTGATGGTAAAGCTACTGTTATACTTGTGTTTGGTTACCTCCTTCGCAATCTTCATTTGGACTCAGGGCATCAGCCATATGCTTGTACTACGAAGGTGAAGAAGAGATGGCCGCCTAGGAACATAACTGTCGGCATGGTAGCAGAAATCCGTTTGTCACGCAACTTTTCAACTTTTTTTTTTTTAGCAAAGAGAGAGCCGCCAATTGCCTACAGATTGGTTTGAATATGTACTGTTACAGTTGCTCTATGTACAAATACAAATTGAGCATTTTTACCGGACATTCATTTGAGTTAAAGCCTTGATTATACCGAAAAATTATAGCAAAATCTCGTACTGATACCAGTCTTCATTACAGTGTTATTGACCAAAAACTTGACTGCACTGTCTGTGAAACCCACAGTAAGAGAGGTTTACCAATTACAAATAAACATTACCTTTTATCTGAAATGTTTTTAATTATACGTTTTGAAGTTAACTGTAATTGCGGTTGTTTGTTATTTATACTTAATGGTAACTGTAATTGTAACTGAAAAGTTCAAATAATAAAGAACTTTATTTGAAATTGTTATCCTAGAGCAGCCCTCTTACTTTTCGAGAACTCATCTTAACCAAATGCAACAGATAGATGTTTTGAGTCGCTACCCAATTTATTTATTATATTATTAAGGGAGGATATTAACAAGCAAGCTACCAATTCTAAACAATTTTTTTATTCCATTTATTTCCTTTTTTGTGCAAAAAGTTTTGTGAAATTTTTTTCCAATATTTAAGTTTTGTATTTCAGTATTATTGAAGTTGTAATTGTAATTCGATAACAGGTCAGGTAATTATGATTCTAATTGTAATAGACATAAAGCAAACGTAATTACCCCTAACCAGCTTATATTACATAAGATATGCGACAGTAGCTACTTCATACGAAATGGATGAGCATAAAAATAATGGGAACAAAAATAAAAAACAATTTTATGCATACATGGGAGAAAACTGATTAGAAATTCAATGATTTTTCCACTACACTTCGGCTTCTCTTGGGTCACCTGTGAATTGTTCAATCTTTAATAAATCGACTTTATCTTTCTCGGGATCTGTGTGGTTCTGCACCCTTATTTGGCCAGGCAACCAATTCAAGTCCTCTCGACCTTGAAACCATTCCTGGACTATTCTGGCCGTATGGATGGGGCAGCCGTCATGAATGAAAATGACAGGACTACTATGAGATTCAGGGTCTCTGTAACAAGGTTTTTTGGACTTTGCTCCTTGTCAAAGCATCGGATGTAGCTGAAAGTTGACATTTGTATATTTTACAACCACACACAAATTTTGTCAGCATTATCAATAACCTAAACCCGTTGGTTTTTATTTTTATAGAGTAAAAATCAACTAGCCGACGCCACGGCCAATGATTACGAGCCAAGAGTCGAAAAACATTCATTACGTAAGCAAGGTAAACAAACACCTCTTGACTAAATGTTGCCCCGCCCATCCACTAGACAGAAATGCCATCGGCTCTGAAACCCAAAGACTTTATGAATGGCGGAACGATACATAGATGTGGATGGGGTATCAGTGCTAGCGTAGTAATACTACTATAGCAGTAGTGCCGCAACAGTATAGCAGTAATATACATGAATTAAACGTTTAGACCAACTGCTGGGATCCTTGAGGATCATTCAGCACTTCTTACAACTACTCGAGAAATTAGTTTTTATAGCCAGAAGTTAAATTTTCTAATCCAACAATGCCATGGTAGCCTTCAGTGTTATCCTGAATTATAACGAGGCGAAAGTGGGTGGAGCCTCAAGAAGTCACCATTCTGACGATAATTATTGGCGCGAGGTTTTAAAGCCTAATACTAACGGTACCGGCTATTTTTTTTCAGTAAATAGGTAGATAGCCAATAAATAAAATTGCTTGACATAGGATATAACAGTTATCAAATCAAGCTTGTCTACTATGTTTTTGGTAATTACCAACTATTCCCTACATCTTGTCAATCTGATTGTGACCTATAAAGTAGACTGTAATTTCTTTGGAAACTTATTTTGGGAATTAGACTAATAATCGAAGTGTTTTTGTATTTATTAACATATTTTGTTGGTTTGTTCATTATGACAATTATCAGTGGGGAGGTTCCAGAGTTCATAAAGGTGTGCTGCTTTGCTTGTATTTAAATTTGTATGTCATTGTTGCCAGAGGTTTAGCCTTCGTTACGTATAGCCAATCATCCATCGAGAAAGAGGGAAGAAATGATGTCATAAGTTACGTAACGAGTGCGTTCGAAACCTTTTCTCTGAGTAAGTTGGCCTGTCTTCAAAAAAGGTCACTTTTACATTATAAGTACCAAATTTATTCAACCTACGTAGTGCAGAATACACTCAAAATTTGTGTTGATATAATATGTATTCTGAATAAGCGTTATATTTATGAAATGCATAGATAAAAAGTTATTGAGAAAAAACCGTGTTACAGAGGCCCTGAATCTCATAGTAGGTGGAAAGGGATAATTCCGCTGTTGAAGTGAAGGGAGGAAGAAATCCTGAAGAATTTTAACGTATTTTTCACTGGTGAAACCCTTCAGTCTTGGTGATATCACATATACCATGTAAGGAAATCCAGGCCCACACGTTTACGGTTACAAGCCACTCCTGGCCACTTCGTAAATGTTTCCTCGGTGGTATCTGAAGGAAAACAATCTATTTTTTTTTTTACAATTTACGCGTTGCTTTCCATAAAAGGGAAAATAATGATATATCGTTTGGGGAAATGTAATGCTAAGTAACAACCCCTGCATTAGGATAATGTTTATTCATCTATGAGGATTAATACTTATTACAAGTTTGCCTCCTCCAACGTCTTATACACTAAAAACATCTCGAAAGCTGATTAATAGAATTCACGTTTAAGAGAGGAACAGCACCACCTTTAGTAAACAGTGTTTCAAACAGACAATTAACAATGACAGTAATGACCTGAGATGTTTCAATGCCAGTAACAGCCAATCAATCAATCAATCCCAGTAATCGTGTGATTTAATATATCACTTTGTTCGGTGATAACGATATCACTGCTACAGCACCTCTATTACACGCTAACAAGTTTGTCACCCAATCATGGCTAGACTGAGGTATTGTATAAATTTTGATAGGGCTTCTGTCCTCTGCTAGTAGTATTCGTTATAGTCTCCAATTGAACAGCAACATATTGTTCTCCGGGCGCAGAAAGTGGGCTTTCAATAGGTGCTGTTGCACAGCGTCTTGACGTCTCCCTACAACAGTAAATAAAGGAAAAGGATGGCAAGCTTAGACTGGGAAATTGACCGACTTTGGATAGCATTTATTTAATTTATTTATTTATTAATTTTTTAAACTATAAACCTTATAAACCCGTGAAATTATGAAACCTAAATTAAGTTGCCTTGGTCCTGTTGAACTCTAATAATGATTCTTTCTCTTTACTTCCCAGAATACCAGATAGCGTTCCCATAAGTAAAAACAGGCTATAATTAATCTTGATTATGTAGGTATCTGCATGTTAATTACGTATTTAAGTTGAAGACCTCCACCACGAATGACCACCCGTGAGGATAACGACATTCGACGAGCAGCATAAGAAGATCCTTTTACCAATACTATTGCTATTTGTGAACGTCTGGCATTAAATGTTTAGGCTATGACGGTGCGAAGGCGTCTGCATGAAGCAGGAATACCTCATAGAATTCTTGCCAAGAAGGAATTTCTCGGCATCGTGCTGATAGGCTTGCCTTCGTTCAACGGTTTGTGGGGGAGGATATGGAATTTTGGTCTCGAGTCGTATGCAGTGACGAAAGGTCTTTTACTAGCAGAAGTCACGGCAGAATACATAACCGAAGACCGAGTAATATAAGGTGAGTTTCTAAAATCATTAATAACAGTCAGACTATAATAATTATAAGCAAGGGTAATATTATAATCAAAAGAAGATAATTTTGTCAATAACCATGTATTTTCCGCTAATTGAATTATATTGCCACGAGAAGTGTGAAAATAGAAATTCTTCATTGAAAACCCCCCATTAGTTCTACTATGGCCAGCTTTCAGGCATTAAGCAAATACATTATTAATGTTATGAATAATCACGTAGGCAAACTTATATAGAGTACAGCCTCTTTACTGAATTAAAGAATATCATATCATAACGGATTGTTGCAGATCAAAGTTAATGCTATTATAAGTATTAATCTTTGCAGATGAATAAACATTCTTAACTTATTGCAAGGGTCGTTACATAGCATTTTATTTCCCCAAACGATATAGAATTATTTTCCCCATTACGAAAAGCAAAGCGTGAATTGTTAAAAATTTGATTTTTTTCTTTCAGATACTACTACAAAATTTACGAGGTGACCAGGAATGGGCATGTCACAGTAAACGTGGGGCTGGATCTTCTTACATTATATGGATGATATCACCAGGATTGAGTGGAGGCTCACTGGTGAAAAATACATTGAAATTCTTCAGGATTTCTAACTTCTTTCACTTAAACAGCGGAATTATTCCTCCCCACCTGCTCCTGTCATTTTCATTCACGACCGCTGCCCCATCCATACGGCCAGAATAGTCCAGGAATGGTTTCAAGGTCGAGAGGATCTGCAGTTGCTTGACTGGCCAAGTAAGGATACAGACATGAACCTCACTAAGAATATTTAGGCTAATTTGGTAAAATGTTGGGAGCCCGAGAGGGAGAGGAGACCAGATCAACTTATGAACCTCTGGGAACACAATGGAAACACTTCCACAACCAACCAGAGATCGTCAGAAACCATGAATCTTCTATGCCTAACAGATTGCAAGAGGTGATCTAGAAGGAAGGTGGCTGGACTTCTCACTAATATTAAAAATAAATGTAAAAATTGAGTGTGTATATTTGGATTACCCCATGGCTTCCGCTGAACTTCCATGTCGTATGATGTAAAAAAAAAATCGTAAACAGACCTATGCAAATCGTTTAGCTCCAGGTCGATTATTATAATTTATTTATTAGAAAGGTGAATTTGATAATTTAAAGGAGTTCAAAATCTAAAGGGAATTTCGCTATCCTGATTTTTTCTTAAAGAATTATCTAAAAAGAGAACCCTAGGGCAATATGATCAAACTACATTTCTCCAAATAGCTCTTTCCACAATGGAAAGGTAAATGACTGAAGGGGCTGTTTAACAATAGAGACGTCTGTCTCTTATCCTCACACGAATGATGATAAGAGCGAAAGGAATTTCTGTCCGTATGACATTAAAACATGTATCACAATTAATATATTAGAAAATATAAGCCAAGTAGATATGTTTATCCATCATGTAATAATTATTGTAATGAACGGCGTTTAGGGAAGGGAATAACCTCTACAGTATATTCAAGAGGGAATACAAACCCAACCATTAATACATGAAACCTCTGAATATCAACAATTGTTTATCATTGGCAAACGAATTAAGTTTACCATATGGGAATGGTTAAAAGTTTGCACCAAGTTTGGGAGTCCTTCACTTTCCATTACACGTTGTGGAATTTTCTCTGTCCCTAGTAGTTTCATTTTGATTCCTCAGTAACGTCTAGTCTCTCTCTCTCTCTCTCTCTCTTTTCATTCTAATTTATTTACAAGAGAGAGTGAGTTTA
>NC_061097.1:8821499-8831499 GCF_015104395.2 Macrobrachium nipponense | reverse complement strand
TTGACAGTGCAGCTGATTGGGTGTGAGTTCAGTTTGACATTTTAGGCATCTGTGTACGTATTAAGCATATTGCAGAACCACAAATTTTAATCAGAAATCATTGACTGGAATTCGTGCACGAATTTCCGTATTTTGGCCACATTATCACGGACGACCTAAAAGATACACCAGACATTGAACAGAGGCGTCGTAAACTAAGTGCAACTGGCAACATGACTGCAAAGAGGTTTGCTTTCTGTCACCGAGACGTGAAGCTGCTGCTCTTCTAATTGTATTGCTACAGTATTTATTAACCCTAGATAGGTGCGACGGGTCGTGCTCAACCCAATGAGTGTTTAAAAAACATGTTTTTTCCCCATAAATCATTGTCTATCTCGAATCTGGGTGTGATCACCCTGCAAGAGGCCAGCAGTCCACACACTACAATCATGTCAGAACCTTCCCCCTTTTCTGAGAATTGCTTGGGTCAGCTTCAATGTGTGGGTGATCAAAAGGCAAAGTTATTAAGTAGTGATTTCCTGTTGAACACTGTTGATACTTGTATAGTTTTGTATTTTTGGAAACTCTAGGTGGATTGTGTGTGTACCATATGCATGCCATTGGTTTTGGCTGAGATGCCCTATATTGCCATATTGTCCAATTTCCTTCGAATGCCAATTTCTCAGTTTTTCCATTTTTTGACAGATCTCACGAAGAATGGCCAGCAGGGATGGTTTGTGGCAGAGCAGATGACCTTGAAATGACTACAACGATGACGAGGGGGAGACAGGGTGTGTTAGTGGGTCTGTGCCTTTTGTTGTGACAGAGATTACATCAGCTTATGTCAATAAACCATGACATGCTGTAGGAAGAGAGAGAGAGAGAGAGAGAGAGAGAGAATAACATTTCTGAGCTTTATCTTATGGCAAGTTCTTACAGAAATCTTCCTAACTGCAATAATGGCTATACACCGTCATATATTATTAATAAAAGAAAAAAGAGCGATAGGTTCACCATAACACATTCAATTTATAGGTTTGTTAGTGCAAGTCAGTGTTACAATAATTTTTAAAACAAATTTTCATGGTGAACCTAGGAGGTCAAAAATGACAGAAAACTACGTTTTAATGCAGATTTTTTTACATAATTCCGTTCCAGGATAATAAGAGTTTATTATATAAAAAAATTAGCCACTTCCTATTTCATTTAGGTACCAAAAAAAAAAAAAATCGTGAAATTTTGACGAACTTTATGGCCAAATTTTGACCTCTATGGGTCCGACACCTTTTCTGGCAGTCACATATTGTAAATAATAGTTTTAGGAAGGATTCCCTCAATAGCTAATTTTGTATTTTTTGTAAATGTTTTCATAAATTATTTTATATATATAATTATTTTTTTTAATATATTTGTAATAAATTATTACAATATTTAATTTTTAGATGAGTGTTATTAATCTTTTCAGAAGTTTTTATCAATTGATTTTAGGAATTGAAGATAAAATTTTCACAAATTTTTTGGGCGATCGGGTCGGACTCTACCCACATGCACCTTTAACGGAATACCAATATAGTGAAACATATCCACGGTTTATGGGAGTTCCCTCTGGACAAATTATACCTGAGAGACCATGAGACATATCACTGTTGTGCACAATGACATTTTTAGACGCCTCACAAACACTCCTCGCTACCACTCCACCAAACAAATGCTCATAGAAAACTGCCAACAACTTAAAAATCATTGTAAGGCAAATAATAATCCAGTCTGATAACCCCAGTAAGAAACAGCAGCAATTCGCTCATACAAATCATCCTAAGGCATGAAGCAAGAAGAGGATCTAAATTGTGGGAAAGATGGGAAAATGGGTGTTTGTTCCCTAAATGACATAATCTCTGTATAGGCAAGGTGTCATCTGCAGAATCTGTCATTTTTACTATTTTTATACGGTCACTGTTATTGCTGATATTTTATTTTTTTCATTATTACTGTGAATAATATCAAGAGGAAGTTTTTCTGCATTCAATTTTCGTATTTAACCTCTGGACCTGACTACCATAACCACCTAAGGTCTTAATCTGTGCACTAACTATTATAACTCTCAATGCATTTTTTTTCTCTCCAATATTATTGAACTTAGATCCCTCTTCGCGGTCGCGCAGACGTTACAGAACGGTCACCTTCTATTTGATTATTTAAACTTGATTTGCTTGTGGCTATAAAAACTGCTTCTGTTATTGTTATGTCCAGATATGACTTGCATCTGTATTTTACTTTAGTGTTATTTATCAAGTCTTGTAACGATGGTTTCTTGTAGTGTTTTTCTGTGTAGTATTGGTAGATGGCTCCTGTGTTTCTGTGGACGGGTATTCTTCACCTAAGACCCGCAGATGTTCTGCCAATGCAGTCTTCTCTGGAACTACCGCATTGGTAATCATCTCCTTCAGTGTGGGTGCGCAAGTGCTATTTTTGATTGCAAGAGATGTAAATAAGCTGGGTTTGTAATACACCTGCATGTTTATATCTGTGCAGAGGGCTCGTGACTTGACATTCTTTTGTAGTATCGGTAAAATAAACTTGCGGATTTCTGATTGTACCATATTATCTTCAATTACAATTACAGGTGTTTGGTCCTCCACATGGTACAATGGGTAATGGCCCCTCCGTACAATTATAGGCCTCTGGGCATTCACCTCTCCTGTTTATGAAGCGTCCAATTTTAGTTTGTTTCGCTGTTTGTTGCAAAGAAAATGTTATCATGTATCTGACATATATTTCTGGTTTCTTGTTATTAAAATCAATGTCCTCAGAGGACACTGTTTTTTAATAACCATGTATGTGTTCGCCATAGGAACATCATCAATTTGGCGGTACAATTCCCCAATGAAGAACTCCTTAAGATCAGTAACAATAATTCATAGACATCCTAAAAACTAACCACACATCCAAAGAAATCCCATCGATGGAGTTCGAGAGCCTTCTCACGAATGTCCCTGCAGACACTCATTGACATAATCCTTAACTACATGTACCGGTCACACCAAAGCCCACTACAAATCCAAGTGAGGAGCTTTCTTCTCCAACAAAAGTACCTTTTATCTCGCTGCGTTGCCCCAAAATCAATTACGTTCTCCCCCTCGGTCTATTACCTAAATATAAGCAACATATATTGCACTCACTAAGACTGACAAGGAGTCGTGCTTTAATTAAATTGGACTGTAATATCTCCTGGTGACTCTTTCTTCATTTGCTTTTAATGAATTTGTGAGTCATGCAGTCTTTCACAGTCTGATGAATTGAATTAAATGTCCTCTGCATCGTTTGCCACTCTTCTACGTTTAAATGAGTATTGTTTCAACTTCACCTTTCATTTTGCCGGTTTTCCCTTCCGCCCTCCTCCATTTGCTCACCGAGACATCAGAGCGCCTGTCGCGTTATAATATTAGGGCATGGTGGGCGCAGGACCCGAGTCTTTGTGAGCTGCGGATGGGAGAGACCAGTTTCATTTCCCAGCTTGCAATTCATCACGGGAAATGACAATGAAACATTCTAGAAGGAATGTTTGATAACATTTCCTTTTTCTTTTTCCTGGGGATTTGTTCATTTTATTTTGAAAAAAAAAACTGAACGTAAGTTAGTTACAAGGAATGATTTAGATATAATATTGAGAACGACTGAAGAAATTGTCTTTATTTAAAAAAAAAAACAAAAAAAAAAAACACTTAAATATATCATTTAAAGTAATGAACAATTTTCATAAAACCGTTGAGAATTTGCAAGAAAAATGTAAGGGATTTTTGGCTTTTTGTTCAGTATCGAGTCTGCTACAGATTATAGAATATGTAAGAAATGTTTGAATAAAAAAGTAAAAGAGTAAAATACTAGGAAGATCATGAGAATATCGAAGTCTATGACTTCACCCAGCTATTTGGAGATGCTTTAACTTGTCGAAATCTGTTGGAAGAAATACTGCTGATTAAAACATTTACTTTTAAAATTGAATATTCTCTCTCTCTCTCTCTCTCTCTCTCTCTCTCTCTCTCTCTCTCTCTCTCTCTCGAACGAACGAACGAACGAACAAACGAACGAACGAACGAACATTTCTCCATTAGCATCATCAGTATGTAAGAATGCTGAGGTGAAACATTTCATTTGTTGAATGATTAGACAGTAATTTTAGAAAATCTATCCACACACTGAACGTTTGCAATCTATTGTGCTATCTAACGTGTTTTTGGGTCATTGGAATACTTAAAATACAATAATAGTTCTTTCCTCGATACTTAAAACCATCTGAAGGGATGGCACACTTTCTATTAACTACCCGCGTTTGAATTCCTAATGCATTCCATAGCCTATCCACTATGTAGGAAATGTGGAGACATCAACTTAATTTTACCCATTTTACTGCCTTTTTAAACTACTTTGTCGTATCAATTTTAGTTTTATTGTAATCATCTTAAGTAATAATTGTACTGCTTTCTTTGTCAGGTAGATGAGAGAAGAATTGTATTCTCCTTGACTTTTTGGAGACTTATTTTTGAGAATTAGATTTATTGATATAAAATTCCTTTTTTATATTCCGTTTAGTGTAATTTCTCCTCTCACTATCTCTGCTAAACCGAAACCTGTAGTAAGTCAAGTTATGTGAGAAGAATCGTGTTTTAATTCAATTCTGTCATTGGGAAAAGTGTTGCAGTAGATTTTCTACTGTTGATACCTACCTGGAGTAAATTTAAGGGAGATAACTTTACTTTATGTAAGCTTCAACCACCGTTCATTAGTGGCAGCGGTTGGGATTATTAGTCTCGTCAATGCCGGAAGGCTTATAGGAGAGCTGACTCTTTAGCCAGAAGAGGAGGGTTATAGAAGAAGAGGAGGAATGACTTGTCTTTCTATTTTTAGCTTAGAATTTAGAATGATTTAAGTATCATTTTTGGACTAAGCATGATAGACCCAGTATTCATGTGTGCGCGAGTCTATTGCATCAAACGTTGTCTGTATAAGACAATGAAGACAGAACTGGTGAACAAAAAGAAAAAGTGTTTCCGACAGATACATGTGTTCCAAGTTATCTCCATTTAAGGTTAAAAACCAGTTCCACTTTCAGTCACAATGTAGCATACGGCACTGAAAAACAGCAAACGTTGTCGAGTGTAATAAAAAAAAAATCAAAATTGCAGGTTGCAATCTAAACATTAAAAAGTAAACAGGAGCTAAAAGTCAAAATCTTCACGTAATAAGTTTAATGTAAGTGCCTGACCATGAGCAAAATGATACAGCTCGTAAATTTCAAACATCTTGAAAAGTATCACTTTTATTTTTATTAATCCACGATTGGAGATTGCAGTACATACGATGGTATTGTTTTTTCTGTATGATTTTTACAGTTATCTTAATTTTCCTTCATTTTTCCTTTCTACCCCCAAGAGAAGCATGATTTATAAGGAATCCTACGTGCTTCTCCCAAATATGCAAAATAAGAATGGTTGGTGGCTGATTTTCATTAAGCTGCCTCATGTCAGGTATGGGTGACATTTGCCACATGTTGCGCTTTCTCTCTCTCGCTCTCTCGCTTTCCTTATGTACCTGCTGTACCCAACGCTCTCTCTCTCTCTCTTCTCTCTCTCTCTCTCTCTCTCTCTCTCTGTCTCCTACATGGACGTCTCTGTCAAGGAACAGGATGCTTACAGAATATTGCCATCGGCAGAATCCGTTTCAACTGGGGAAGATGATATAAGATCTGAACAACTTGAAAAGAGCTTATTCGTTTAAAGTCCTTTTTAGTTATTGAGTCTCTCTCTCTCTCTCTCTCTCTCTCTCTCTCTCTCTCTCTCTCTCTCTCTCTCTTCCTTTTGTGACCCAAATTACTGTTTTCACGGATGCTGAATGAATACCCACTTGGGAAAAGTTACTCTTTTAGCGTTTTTAGTTATTCTCTCTCTCTCTCTCTCTCTCTCTCTCTCTCCTTTGTATGACCCACCTACCATGTTCATGGATGGACTCCCCCCTTCCCCCCACCAGCCCACCAACCTCCACTCTCTCCCTTTGAAAGTAACGCTACTTATCTTACACCGGAGATACCATGACACGTAGGAGACCCTTGCATGACAAAGCAATATGAACTATTTCCTTTGTTATTAAAGGTTTTGTATACACCAGTTCCTATACCTTTAGTGGGAGCTTAGACTCTTTCTGATATATTCTTTTTCATTAAGGGTACTTCAACGATAACTTTCTCTTCAAAATAATTGGGTGAGAAACGTAATTAAAACATTCCACTCGAATCATCTTCTCAGCTTAATGCTTTTAATGACGCTTCGCCATCAGTGTCCATCTCTGACGGCTCATTTCATAAACGGAAAGTTACACTATATAGGTTACTGTAATTAGGGGAAATTAAATGATAAAGGACGTTTTAATCCATAGATATGTTACCATAATATTGTATAGATAATACTATATATATATATATAGAATAATATATTATATATATAATATAAATATCTTATTTCTAACACATATATATGGAGTAAAGATTAAGACTTTAACTCCATATATATGTATATATTATATATATATATATATATATATATATATGTATATATATATATTATATATATATAAATTATCTATATATATATATATATATATATATATATATATATATATATGATATATATAATATATATATTATATATATATAGAATCTATATATATATATATATACTATATATATAAAGATATTATATAATATACATATATATATTTATAATAATATATAAATATCTATCTATGTATATATTATATAGTATAATATATATATATACATATAAGATATATATATATCTATATATATAGATATTATATATATATATATATATATATATATATTATATATATATATATATATAATAGATATCTAATAGATATATATATATATATATATATAATATAGTATTATATATATATATATATTATTATAGATCTATAGATATATATATATATATAAATATATATAATATATATATATAATATATATTATATATATATACTATATATATATATAATAATATATATATTCTATATATATATGTATATATATATATTTATAGATAATATAGATATATATATATATATATATATATATATATATATATATATATATATATATATATATATATATATCTATCTATATATCTATACTATATATAATACATCGTTACGTTATAGTTATATTTTACGAGTGTTAACGTATCTTATTACAAGACTTCTTTCTATTGCTGCCAAAAATAATTCTGCCACTTTGCATAATGACCGAACTTGGAGAGCGATCATTTTATGTAACTGATTGCTGCTCCATCAGCGCAAGCCGGTTTTTCTGAAATGTTTGGCAATTTGGCATCGTAATGAGTAGATTGTAACAGATGCTTCAATGAATTACTATCAAATTTGTGCTTCCTATAAAATCGATAAAAATCCCCCTTGATTTTATGAGGTTGATCACTGCGGTGGAAATTAGATGTCCAAATTTCTGACAATTAGGAATATTGCCACGACAGATAATTACTTTTACTGCTAAAAGACATTAATTAAATGGTAAAAATACTGAAATTCTATAGATTTTTCGTGTCTTCTGTGGTAAAAGATGAATCGGTGTTTAAGAATCTTCAGTGATATACGTTTTCTTTATACGTCTACACAAATTACCTTTATTTTTTCAATCCACCCTGATATTTCATTTGCGAGTCACTACGGAAAATGTCTACTAACCTCCAGGTAGTGTGAGGAATGGCAGAGGCAGGGACAGAGATCTTTCAGTTTCACAACTCATCTGAAACAGGACTTTTATGCTCTTCTTTTCATCCCTTCTCCTTACATTTGCCAATCATATTTTTTCCTCACTGCCTATAAATACTGAGCATAAATTTCACCTACACAAAACTATTACCACACACTCGTCATAATTTCTTCATTTCTCGTCCTTGCACCATTCTACTCGGTGCACATGTCAGAGAGAATTTATCATAAAAGTTCTCCTTTTCCTTTTGCTAACATTTTAAATGCATTATTTGCTTCCATAAAGGGAAAAGCTTAATAGTCACCTCACACATCGTAACATTCTACCCTGGGCAGTGATCTCTTACTCCAAACATGCTGCAGCTAAGTTCCTGCTGCCCTCTTCGCTTCACATACATTGTTACTCACATCTTTCGTCATAAATCATCAGGTCAGCTACTTCCAAATTCCCCCTTTGAGTTGACCACTTTCATTCTTCTGCTTTCTATATTTCCATTCTAGATGTGTTCAGCTAAGATTGCGACTCTTATTTGTGCTACTGTTCACATTCACATATCTTGGAATACAAACCCTTTCAAACACTTTCATTAACCTTGGCCGTTTATCGTCATTACATTCTTTTGATACTACATCATAAGTAGATATCCATTACTAGATACCTTTTGCAAATTCCTCTTTTTTGTCTGTCAAGAAGAACTCTACATCTTAAATCATTCCCTGGGATTTTTATCACTCCATCATCCGTTAAAATATCCACTAACCACGGAAAAATACATACCTTTCCTTAACCTCACATTGAAATAGTTGTCGTCAAATGAGCTTAAGCAAATTATCCATTGCACTAAACATGCTACTCAGTTTGCAATTCAATGGTGACAAATTAGAGATCAGACATACAAATGACGTTCAAACTAATTCGTGAACGTCAAAATAAATATTTGCACTAACGAGGGGTGGCATCATCCTTATTAGAATTAATTATAATAGACTTAAAAAAAACAATAATAACCTTTTCACGGATACAGTTAGTAATTGGCGATCGTCTCACTCTAAATTTTATTGCTTTTCTTCTTTTCTTAAAGATAAATTTCTCCTACATTATCTAAAGCATTTGTGCCTACAGTAGATTGACATAAATGTTTTTGAGGTAACGATAAAACTAGTTCATTTTTTTACTCATTGAATCTCTCTCTCTCTCTCTCTCTCTCTCTCTCTCTCTCTCTCTCTCTCTCTCTCTCTCTCCAGATAGTCTTGATAATAATGTTTTCCTTTCACATAAGATACGGTGACAAAAGACAACCTTAGATACTAATGAAACTCTCTCTCCAAATCACCGCAAATCCCCCGTAGCTGATGTTGATTTATTTGTGCTACTAATTCGTATGACTTTTTATTATTTCCTGAAAAATATTCCCCTACAACGTTTTTTTATTCTTTGCTCGGTTCAGCTGTTCCTTCAGGTTTTTCACCAAACCACGATTATGCATACTTTGCTCTGAAACTGTTCTGGAATTATTAAGTTTCTCTATGCAGTTTTACACATTTATATTGCTTACATAACAGTTATCTCTGTCTATCGGTCTGTCAGTATGTTTACTTCATAGATAAAAAAAACACTTTTTTATAAGTTCTCCATGCCCATGTGAGCAATTGACTTGATTTTAATAAAGACCAGGTCTGTACTGAGACGTAGGTTTGGGAATTGTTTATTATTAATGTCACCGATGTTTACAGAAATAGAACAATATCTTCCGGGTGTTTCTGGAGGAGCATGTCAATAAAGTGTTGGGAAACTTGGTCTATCAAGTCTTTGTACTCTTGAAAGAACCAGCAAGTTAACAACGGTATTATTAACCAAATAAAAACTTCTTTCAGTTTTCTTCTGAAGATTGAAAAAGAAACCCACAAAATCACTTTGTAACTTGTTTACTTCTAAGTATTTACACAAATGTAAATACTTAGACGTAAACAAGTTAGAAAGTGATTTTGTGGGTTTCTTTTTCAACGGTATTATTAGTATGTTTGTGCTAATCCCATTGGTGGAAGTTCGCAGTTTCATTTCTTACTGCTCTTTGGTTCTCTCTGTTTTATGCGCTACTACGTACAGTAAAATCTACTTTGCCATTTCTTTTTAATTCATCATTCGATACTAAGTTTGAGGTTTTTGCTTATCATATGTAAACCTCATAAATTCATCCGTATTAACTTTCCGTTTTTAATA
>NC_061097.1:8786499-8816499 GCF_015104395.2 Macrobrachium nipponense | reverse complement strand
GTAACCGTCAACCTCGTACAATAAAATAGGGAATGAAAGATTTATTGGCCACATAGGAATCATTATGTTTATTCTTTGTTCTAAGTATTTATTCCTTTCACCTCATGAGCATTTAGTTTTTGTAGCATAAATCCTAGCAAATTTTGAAACTCTTACTATTATTATTCTTTACAATAGGTGGCTCTCTTCACATTAGACGAGCCTGCAAGGTCATTAATCTCAAAGCATGCTTTCAACGAGCACAATCCCTAGGCAATGCAATCTCGTTATTAAAAAAAATCTTTCTGAGGAGTAGTTAAAGGAAGAACAGTTGTGATCTATCTCATGTCATTTAACTGCTCCTACTTCTACGTTTATAAGTACACACAGAAATTTTCTTTAGCCTCCTAGCACGAAAACTTTCTTTACATTTCTCTCATTATTTTTTAACTACATCTACACATTCTTCGTCCTTAAAGTTTTACTAACCGGTTCAAAATTCACCATTCCGTACCCGCTCGTGGTTATCAGCATTTCTTAACAAATAATGCATTTTTCTTTCAAAATCTTCTAGAAATTAACGATCTTCTACTTTTAAGCGGCAAACGTGATGGTAATTATGTCATACATAGGACAAATGCCGACGTGTGCAACAACATTACGACGTATGGAACTGTGTCGTAAACATGTCAGATTGTATATAAAAGTGGTTGGTGCGAATTCAGCTCATTCCCGTTCAGACGCTGACAGAGGCACAAGATGGAAGACCAGGAATTTGTGAAAGACCAGCAATATTTGAATCTGATAGTTAACAACTTACATAATCCTGGATCATTACTATGCTCTGTTGCAGTAAAGAGTAATGAACAAGAAGCCAACGAGAGGCAAAAGATGATGCTGGATGTGGAACTACTTACAAAGAAGAGAGAAGAGAAGTTACTACGACAACTTGATGAAAGAATTGGTAATTGAACCTCCAAGACTGTACCGGAATTTTATCAGGATTTCAGAGGAGCTTTTCAATGAAATTTTTTAATATGCCACGCCCTACATCAAGTAAAACTTCACATTCTGGAGAAAACCCATTGAGCCAGGCATTACCTTGCAACTGGAGACTCCTACAAGACCCTGTCCTTCCAATTCGGAGTAGCTCACAAAACAATCTGCGGTATCGTGCCTGAAACTTGTAAGGCCATAGTGACTGCATATGGAGATGAGGTGATGCAGTAACCCATGACTCCAGAGAAAAAGAAGGAAGTAGCCCGTAGGTTTGAAGAACGCTGGAATGACCCACACACACTTTTGGAGCAGTAGATGGGAAACATGTCAGAATCCAGAACCCTCTGCGAGGAGGAACTCATTATTTCAACTATAAAAAATTATACTCTGTAATTCTACTTGGAATTGTTCACGCTGAATGCAAGTTCCTATACATTGTTGTAGGTGCCATAGGTTCTGAGACTAACGGTGGTGTCTTTGCCAAGACGCAGCTCTGCCAAATGCTTGACTGGAATTAATCCAATCTGCCTGCCCCTGAAGGATTGTCAAACGAGACTGAAGATATACCCACAGTACACTTTTTCTTCAATGGAAATGCTGCTTTTGTACTGAAGACTTATATGATGAAACCATAACCTGCACGAAAGCTGACAGCACATAAGTGTATCTTTAATTACCAACTGAGCAGGGCAAGATGCATAGTGAAGAATGCCTTTGGCATACTAGCAAGCAGGTAGATAATATTAACAATTATTATACTGTCTTTATTTGGTCTGTATGTTTAAAAACGTATTAATATTGTAACATAAAAATCTCTATGGTAAGGATTTACGAGGAGAATATATCAGGAAACAGTGACAACCCACTATAACTTAAAATGTACTTTAATAACAATTAGTAAGGAAATTAAAGTCACAAACAGAACATTAAACAAATTACGGACGCATTACACAAAAGCAAAGACTCGCCATACAGCACTTCATCAAGACTACTCATCACTAATCACTGCATTTTACAGTATAATACCCAAGACACAAAGCTTTACATCAACACAACATATAATTCACTGTAACATCAAAAAGTTAGTGGCAACCAACGTTACATCACACAAGAAAACGTCCAAATGGATAAACAATACATTACCATATATTCCTCAAAACTTGATACACTATTATAATCACTTGTTTGTTTCAGCTCCAACGAAAATCATCGTTTTGGGCCATTATATACCCGACTCACGCTAGACATCCATGGACTAAATATCATTTTTCGGTACATTATCCTTGGCGACTACCGCCTACGCCAAGAGCTACTGCCATCTGTTGTCTAGTGTACGCACTTTTTTTGTATGCAAATATCAATTTTCAACCTTTTCTGCAATTTTACATTCAATAAATCAATATTCCTTTACATTCCCCCCCCTTTTAACTCAGCGGCTCTCTCCTCAGTCCATGCTGAATTTTCACTCTTACAGTATTAAACATTAGCTACTTCCATTTAGCAACTATCGGAGACTGCCACGTCGTTGGTAACAAGCACTTTCCTTTAAGTAATCAACAGATCTAGAGAGAGAATCTGCAATGACATTTCTTTGCCTGCTATATGGTGAATATTTAGTTTGAATGGTTGCAAAAATAAAGACCATCTTAAAATTCTCTTATTGTTGTGCTTACATTTATTAATAAAGGTTAAAGGGTTATTATCAGTATATACATGGATTTCAAAGTTACTGTTAAGCAAGTATATCTCAAAGTGCATTAAACTCAAAATTAAACTTAAAGCTTCTTTTTCACAAGTATTGTTGATCTTTAACTGGTGGCTATTATATTTCTTTGAAAAGTAAGATACAGGGTGTAAAACACCATTATGTTCCTGTAATTATACACTGCCAGCTCCTACTTCACTGGAGTCTACCTGTAACTTGAATGGTAGATTAAAGTCTGGGGATTTCAGTACTGGCTTAGACATTAACATGAGCTTAAGTTTATTAAAGGCATCGTCACATTCCTTTGACCACACAAACTTCACATCCTTTTTCAGCAACTCTGTTAATGGGTAGGCTACATCTGAAAAGTTCTTACAAAATTTCCTGTAATACCCCACTGTTCCCAAAAATTTCATCACTCCACGTTTAGATGTAGGGAGGGTCAAATTCTTTATGACCTCAATATGACAATCAACAGGTTTCACTTGGCCACTTCCTATTTCATGTCCTAAATATTGAACAGTAGTTTTTCCAAATTCACATTTGGCAAGGTTTATCGTAACATTGAATTCTAATAACCTCTTAAAAAAATCATATACTTTTTAATGTGATCTTCCCAGGTTTCTCCAACAATGATAATGTCATCCAAATAAACAAATACACCTTCGAGATCCTTCAAGATATAATTCATCTGACGTTGGAATGTCAGAGGTGCATTACATAAACCAAATGGCATTACCTTATAATTATAAAGTCCATGGGGTGTAACAAATGCAGCAATATCCCTGCTGTTTTTGTCTAACTCAATTTGATAGTATCCTTTCAATAAATCAATTTTACTTAAAAAAGGAAACTTTGCTACATTATCAATTATATCTTCTACTCTGGGCATAGGATATGAATCTTTTATAGTTACATTATTTACCTTTCGATAGTCTGTACACATTCTTGCACTTCCGTCAGGTTTGTCGACTAGAATACATGGGCTAGCCCATTCACTATGGCTTTCCTCTGCTAGTCCGTGTTTCAGTAAATAAGCAACTTCGGTCTTTAACTGTTGTTGTTGCCTCGGTGACATTCTGTATGGACGCTGACTTATTGGAGTCTCTTCTCGCAACCTGATTTTATGCTGTACTCCTTTTATCCTTTTAGGATGGTCTGAAAATAGATCTGAAAAGTTTTGAATTAGCACTTTAAAATCATGCTGCTGTTCATCAGATAAATGAATACATAACTTCCTAAATTTTTCACCATCACTCAAATAATCTGTATTTTTTAATTTCTTCTTCAACGTCTTTTTCATCATCCTCTTTTGCAATTGACAACACTCCACTGGATTCGTTATACTTCTTTAACTTGTTAATATGGAAAGTTTTAACTTTCCTCCGTCCTGTAGGAAATTGAATTCGATAATTAACATCACTTATTTTTTCCTTCACTGTGCAAGGTCCTATATACTTCTGGTTAAAAACCTTACCACTGTGCAAGGTCCTATATACTTCTGGTTAAAAACCTTACCAGCTGTAGGGAGATACACCAGAACCTTATCTCCTATGTCGAGTTCACGTTTTGCAGCCTTTTTGTCGTAGTTTCTTTTCATCTCTTCTTGTACTACTTTGAGATTCTCTTGTGCTACTTTCCATTTTTTCTTTATTTTTTTCTTCATTTCTTGTAACGTGATAGATTCCTTCTCATCTGAAATCAACTGATTCTTTATCACCTCCATGGGTGACCTTACCTGATGGACATATACTAACTGAAAAGGAGAATAACCCAACGATGAATGTACGCTATCCTTTTCATTTTCACAACAGTACGTGCGAAGCATGGTTTTGAAGGTTCGATGAAATCGTTCGACCACTCCTTAGCTCTGTGGGTGATAAGGAGACGATAAGCAATGTTTAATATTCTGACAGTCTAAAAATGAGGTAAACTTTCTAGATGTAAAGTTGGTTCCTTGATTGGTTTGAACTTCTTTTGGCAAACCTACCAGCGAGAAGAACTTGTTAAGCGCTTCAATTATCTTATCAGCACTCACAGTTCTTAAAGGAATAGCCTCTGGAAATCTGGTAGCACTACACATAATTGTCAGCAAATACTCGTTACCTTTGCTAGACTAGGCAGAGGTCCTACACAATCCAAAACCAGTTTCTCAAAGGGTTCTCCTGAACTTCAATGGGTTTGCAATGGCATCACCTTAGGGTCATGTTGAGCTTTACCTACTTTTTGACATAAATCACAATTTTTACAATATTCACTACAATCTTTCTGCATCTTAGGCCAAAAAAAAATACCTTAATAATTTCTCATAAGTTTTGTTTATACCTAAATGACCAGAATAACTACAGTCATGAGCAATACCTAGAACAAAATTCCTATAACTACTTGGAATGACCACTTGTTCTACAACATCTTTAACATTTTCTACTCTTGAACTTCCTCATTAGGATTCCATCCTTTAAAAGTAACACTTTCCTTCCTTCTCGATATCATTTATATCAACAAGGGCATTATCTCTTATTACCTTCAAATTATCATCCTCAATTTGTGATTTAACAAATTCTTCCTTATTAACTTTCAGCATTCGCAAAGGAGTACTGACTTTACTTACTTGTAGTGTTTCCGGACTATCTTTAAACAAGTTTTGTAAATCCAAACCGTCGTCATCATTTACCTTTCCTTCGGCACTCTTACTTCTTGTAGTAACTGCACAAGCAGGAAATAAGTTTGGATATGTACATTCAACTTCTGTAATAGATGAAGAATTAAAGGGTTTTTCTGTCAAAATTGGATTACTGCTACCAAAAAAAGAAAAAACTTGTCTCCACATAAATCCATTTCCAAGAATTAACTCTACTCCTGACACTGGGATTTCTCTCACCAAAGCAATTTTAACATATCCCGAAATTAACGGAGTTTTTAACCTTACTTCTACTAATGGAGCTGAAAATTCAGGTCCAAACCCTCGCAGAAGTACATACTCTCCAGTATCCTTCCACTGGTCATACATATTTCTTATCATTACAGACTGTACCGCTCCGGTATCTCTTAACCACCTTACTTTCCTTTTTTCAACACAAGGGAGGTGTAACCAACCATCTCCCATAAAAGGGTCATACAATTCAGTACCTTTGGATGTGGACTTCTCTTCAGGTAGTCTCACTCCATTTCCTTTTACAATAGTCTCAGTACAACCAACATTACTAACATTTTGAACATCATTGTTACCTATTTCGTAACCTATATTCTCATCAACATCACATATATTATTACTGTCGATGCTATCGTTACAATACCTCGTACCTGGCCTAAGGGGAGAAGCAAACAAACAAAGGACCTCTGTCACCACATGCTTGTGGTTGATTCAACAATGCAATGGTATTTTCAGGTTTATGATAATCCTTAAAATGTACAGGTTTATCTTTAACTTTATTTACCACTTGAATTGGACGGTTTATTGTGCGATGTGGAAAACTCCTACTGATGTGTCCTGGTTTGCCACAACTGAAACATACAAAATCTCTAAAATTTTCGCCTATATTTTGGTAACTAGGTGTAAACTGATCATTTACACTGGATCCTGCTTTTCCAGCACTAACACTAGGACCAGAACTATATTGGCTTACCCCTCTACTACCTCTATTAAAGGATTTATTAGAGACTCCACGAGATGATACCTGTGTGAAACTCGTAGTCTTATCTTGGTGCCTTCGTAATTTTGGCCGCTCTTCCCAAACTCTGCTCCTTCCAATTTTAGGAGTGACGTCAGTATAATATCGCTTATGGGTCAATGCATAATTATCAGACAATCTAGTGGCTTCATCCACATTATCTACATCACGTTCATCCAAATATGTTTTAATAAGTGGATTAATACCATCCTTGAACTGCTCAAGCAAGATAAGTTCCTGAAGTTTACCGAAATCACCATTAACTTCTCGGGCACTCATCCACCTATCATACCACAGGCGTTGTTCCCGTGCATACTCCATATGAGTGCGACTGTCTTTTTATCCAGCTTCTGAACTTCTCTCTATACCTCTCTGGCACCCATTCATAAGCTTTCAAAACTTCAGATTTAACTCTCTCATAATCCTTAGAATCATCTAAAGATAAGGCAGCAAATACTTCCCTAGCCTTTCCTCGAAAGGAGGTTTGAACCAACGTGCTCCATGACGTTCTCGGCCATTCACGCTGTTCTGCTACTTTCTCAAATTGTAAAAAAAAATGCATCCACTTCATTTTCAACAAAAATTGGTACACTTTTTACTGCATTGTCTACTCTAAAAGATTTTGGTATTTCTCTGGACTTTTCTTCTATTTCAAGTTTCTTCATCTCTAGCTCTATCCTCTTTTGCTCAACTTCAATCTTCTTTTGCTCAACTTCAATCTTCTTTTGCTCAACTTCAATCTTCTTTTGCTCAACTTCAATCTTCTTTTGCTCAACTTCAATCTTCTTTTGCTCAACTTCAATCTTCTTTTGCTCAACTTCAATCTTCTTTTGCTCAACTTCAGCTTCTACCTTCCTAACCTTTTCAGCTCTCTCATTTTCTAACTTCTTTAGTTCAAGCTTTCTCACTCTCCTTTTCAGCTCTCTCATTCTCTAATCTAACTATTTGCAAATGAATCTGCATCTGCTCAACACTCAAACCTTCATAAACAAGTTTGGACTTTTTTGGTTTAACCTTGCGTGACTTGGTTTTTTCACGTACGGCTTTGGCACCTTCCTCTTCACTTGCACTACCCTCTGTATTATTCTCACTAGCGCTTTGCTGGCTATCAGTTTCTTCCTCTTCCCAACTCATTAGTAGCAACCCTTCCTTATCAGACAAAATGCCTAAAGTCATTAACGCCTCACTTAATTTATTTGAGATTTCTTGCTTCCTTTCAGATTCTGATACTTCTACATTATAGTACCTAGCTAGAACAATCCAGTCTATTTTAGTTATACCTTCTAACTTTTCACTACTAGGACTATGTATGAAATCTTTCAAATCAAACATCTTTAATAACCTGCTCAAAATAACACAGCAAGACAAAAATTAAAGCACTAACACTATCACAACTCTCCCCCTTCTCTAAAGTACATGGAAGTACTGAAAAGCAATTAACAGTAGGGATACGTCAAGTTATGGTCGAATACGCTCGACATGAATAAAGCAACAATTAATAAGGATACGTTCGGGTTTCGTTCGATAGAATGAGTATACACTGAGTATGGATACGTTCGAGTTTCGTTCGACAGGATGAGCAAAGAATGAGTAGGGATACGTTCGGGTTTCGTTCGACAGGCCCCCATGTAACATAAAAAAAAAATCTCTACGGTAAGGATTTACGAGGAGAATATATCAGGAAACAGTGACAACCCACTAACTTAAAATGTACTTTAATAACAATTAGTAAGGAAATTAAAGTCACAAACAGAACATTAAACAAATTACGAACGCATTACACAAAAGCAAAGACTCGCCATACAGCACTTCATCAAGACTACTCATCACTAATCACTGCATTTTACAGTATAATACCCAAGACACAAAGCTTTACATCAACACAACATATAATTCACTGTAACATCAAAAAGTTAGTGGCAACCAACGTTACATCACACAAGAAAACGTCCAAATGGATAAACAATACATTACCATAGATTCCTCAAAACTTGATACACTATTATAATCACTTGTTTGTTTCAGCTCCAACGAAAATCATCGTTTTGGGCCTTTATATACCCGACTCACGCTAGACATCCATGGACTAAATATCATTTTTCGGTACATTATCCTTGCGACTACCGCCTACGCCAAGAGCTACTGCCATCTGTTGTCTAGTGTACACACTTTTTTTATATGCAAATATCAATTTTCAACCTTTTCTGCAATTTTACATTCAATAAATCAATATTCCTTTACAATATGAAATACTTTTTTGTATATCATTTTTTGTTTACAGAAATAATACATATTTAACATGAAATATCTTTTGTATAATATCTAATAATTAAATGCATTTTTTCCATTTGTCTCCCAGAGATTCAGTGTTTCACACCCCATACATCTTTGCCATGAACGTATCAAGTTCGTGGTGTTGGCTGCTTGTGCAACTTGATTTTAGCAAGTTGTGCAACTCGATTTTAGCAAGACATCCTAATGCCACGAATGAGGCAGACCAAGGAAACTCAGTGACACATTAGGCCATACCTAGTCACTGGAGGTGTGACAAAGCTTTATTACCAGGCCATTAGAGATGAACCATGGCTAGTAAGGCTCAGTGATATCACCTTGGTTATAAAATAAGAAAGCAATAGCACATTCCTGGACATACTTTATAAAATTAAATTGAAATAACTTCGCAAATACCAAAATAAATGCTGAGATTCTAAAATATTTATATTATTACCAATACATTTTTTGTGATTCTATTCAGTGGCATATTTATTTATATATGACATTCTTAGAGAATGCCAAGAGTAATAAAAATTTTAAATGAATTTTTTCTTAAATTAGAAAAAAGCCTTTTTCATTGATTATACATAGAACATTCTAATAAATTGTATTGATTTCAGTTAAGTCAGTGATAAATATACTTTTTGAGGAAAAAGTCAATGGAAGTACTGAATGAAAGTTACAAGGCAAAAATATTTAAATTGTTACAATATATATTTCCTTTAATGTATTTTTGCTTTTTTTTATCATATGCTTGTATTTGAGATTATTTTCGACCATATAAAAATCTTAAAAATCTTGAATCTCATATATATGTTAAGCAAAATATAAAGATAAAGGCTGAGATGATGCCTTTTATAAGCTGGGAACAAACATGTCACAATGTGGCTACTGCACACCCCGTCTGCGTAAGTTGAGAGGTTGCCAAGTACATTGTGTACGTCTTAATGGACACCATACATTGAAATTGCTACTTACATCTGCCATAACCATATTATGTCAGTCGTGAGGACTGACATAATTTGAGTTTTACGCTGGCATGACATGGCAACTTTTGGCAGTTCGTGTGGCTCGACTGAGACAAAGGTGTGTAACAGCTTGTTGTGCCATCACTCGGCAGATGACGTGAAACATGGGGATTTTTATAGAGGAGTTATATGATAGTTACACTTGACAACGTCTTCGAGGGCTGCATGAGAGAGAGAGAGAGAGAGAGAGAGAGAGAGAGAGAGAGAGAGAGAGAGAGAGAGTGACAGTTGTTTGTGTTTGTGTGAATAGATAGTTAACAAGCAAATTGCTCGTTCAGTGAGCGGATGTTGTGTCTGTTGTGTTCGGTCACGGGTTGAGTCTGTATTTGACAGCCAGTCAGGATGTTAGTATGGATTCGGAAGTTGATTCGTTGTATGCGAAAGAGGTTAAGAGGGATCAGAATGGAAGTCCGAAGTAGCAGAAGTGAGAGTGAGAGTGAGCAGGAAGTACAAAAGGCTGCGCATATGAGAGAGGTACCCCGATGTGCATAATATGAGGAATATGGTAGTAGGGACTCTTTTAAGGAATATGAGAAGTTTGTGTGGCAAAGTATAGGGATAACAAGAGAGTTTGGGCAAGAGAGTTAAGTAGCTTTTTGACAGGATTTTTTTTGAGTATGTATGAGGTAATGATGCGTAGGGAATGTGCCATATGAGAGTGTGAAGGCCAGGATTGTGGAACAGGCAAAGAGGATGAAGAGTAGCATTAGATATAGGAGAAAACATGATTTTGAAGAGGCAAAAATGAATGTTGGTGAGTTGTTGTCAATGTATGTGTGCAGGTTGAAAACATTAGCTAGGAAAAAGTTTGGGGATGAAGGGATAAATGAGTGTAAAGAGTTACTGAGGAAGTTGTTAGTGACTGTGCCTGATAGTGTTGAGTCAGTGTTGGATTAGTGTCTGTACTGGACATTATAGTAGACAGCAGTCTTGGAAGATAGCATTGGACAGTCAGTTATGTTGTGTGGTTTTTGAAGTTGTGGTTTGAGTTCTTGGTATTGTATGCTTAGAGTTGTCGTGCCTGTGTTGCTGAAGTTGTTGTGCCTGTGTGTTGTAGGGTTGTTAAGATTCTGAGATCTGTGTGTTGTAGATGAGTTGTTAGAGTTTAGAGATGTTGAGTGTTGTTGTTGGTGAGTTGTGGTTTCTTGGTGTTGTTGTGGGTGGTTGTGTTGACTTATCATGTTGTTAGTAATTGTTTGTGCAGTGGTCATTTGTTGTGTTGTTGATGAGTTGTTGTATGGTTGTAGTCCTTGTTTGTTTGTTAGTGTATTGATTTACGGCAGTTGTTGGTGTCTCAGCAACCTCATCCAGCAGAGAGCACAGCTTCTCGCCCTGGAGTCAAGCACATCTTGTGAGTACGAGAGTATGAGAATTTTGTTTGCGTCTGTTGGTGAACCAATTGTCCTGTCGGTAAATAGTAACATAAAGGGGAAAGTGTGCCTGGGGGACATTGATAGCAGGTGCAATTAAAGTAACTCGAGGAAGATTTGCTTGCTTTTTTTTTTTTTTTTTTTTTGCTAACTTTGACTCCGCCACAGTATTTTTTGGCGCCTGAAAAGGGACTGCGGGTGTGGCAGCTGCAGGACAATTGGTATAATGAGTTGTGTGATTGGTGAAGAAAATGAGTATGGAAGGTTTCACTGAAGTGGAGAGGCTGAAGTAGGAGTTGCGGTTGTCGAGGGAAGCTAAGGAAAGATTGGAAATAGAGAATGAGAGGTTTAGGGTAGGGTGAAGAGCTGAAGAGCGAGTTAGAGGAGATGAGAGGAATGCTAAGGAGTGCGAAAGTGGAAATGAAAGAAGAGGTGAAAGGAGCGGAAGAGAGAATGGTTGAGAAAATGGACGAAAAATTTGGGTGATGAAGGGATTTGTGGGAGAGGGAGCAGTAGGAGGTAGGCCTACTGGGTCTTGTGACGGGCCAGGAGTGGTAAAGAAAGTGGAAGAGCAAATGGATGAGTGTAAGAGTGACGAAGGTGATTTGGTTGCGATAAGTAAGGGAAAGAAAGGGAAGACACAGGATAAGGATAAACCTGAGGACAAGAATAAGAAGGGGGCTGAGGAAAAGAAAAAGACTAAGGGAAAGAAGGCTAGTAAGGATGATGGACAGGATGAGAATAGGACTGGATACATTGGGTAAAGGGCTGAGAGTGATTTAGATAGTGGTGAGTAGAAACAGGTAGGTAGAAAGACAGGTAAGAAGAGAATAATCAAGAGCATGGATGTTAGTATGGAAGTTGATTCGTTGTATGCGAAAGAGGTTAAGAGGGATCAGAATGGAAGTAGCAGAAGTGAGAGTGAGAGTGAGCAGGAAGTACAAAAGACTGTGCATATGAGAGAGGTCGCCGATGTGCACAATATGAGGAATATGGTAGTAGGGACTCTTTGTGTGGCAAAGTATAGGGATAACAAGAGAGTTTGGGCAAGAGAGTTAAGTAGCTTTTTGACAGGATTTTTGTTGAGTATGTATGGGGTAGTGATGTGTAGGGAATATGCCATATGAGATTGTGAAGGCCAGGATTGTGGAACAGGCAAAGAGGATAAAGAGTAGCATTAGATATAGGAAAAAACATGATTTTGAAGAGGCAAGAATGAATGTTGGTGAAAGTTTGGGGATGAAGGGATAAATGAGTGTAAAGAGTTACTGAGGAAGTTGCTAGCGACTGTGCCTGATAGTGTGTATGAGTTTATAGATCTGAAATGTAAGGAGAAAATGAGATGGGCGAATGAAAAGTTAAGGTGGAATGATATTTTAGAGATAGTTGGGAATTACGAGCTAGATAGGTGTATGAAAGAGAGTAGAAGTGTCAGCGCCAGGACCAAAGTACCTGAGGGTATACCAGAGTGTAAGAGCTATAGGTAGGCAGTTTTAGAAGGGTAGAGGTGAATGGCAGAGTGAGTAATTGATAGGAGCATTAGAGCAAGTAACATAAGTGTAGATTACCCTTAAAGAGATCCGAGTGCAAGCATTGGAAGAGAAGGGTCCCTTAGTAATGAACGAGAGCAACAGTGTTATAGATGTGGAAAGCAAGGACATATGAAGAGTGAATGTCCGTGGTGTTGGGAGCATGTTTCGGGAGTGGGCAGAAGGGTCATATAGTGAGTGAATGTAAGAAAGATAGGGATATTAAGTGTTACAGGTGTGGGCAGGTAGGGCATAGAGCGAGTGGATGTCGGGGTACCAGTATGAACATGGTTTGCGGCAACTGTGGAAAGAATGGGCATTATGCTAGAATGTGTAAGGAACAGCGTGCAAAGTATGCTGAATGTAGAATGGAAGGTCATGTAGTGAGTGCGTGTAGGCGGAAGAGGATGAGTCAGGCTGGGAATTCTGGACACTAAGTGTTAAGGGGGTTCAGTTGGGTGGGTCCTCTAGTGTGCGACAGTATGTTCGGGAGAATTCAGTGAATGAATGGTTGAGGGTGAACAAGTATGAGCCGAGTTTCAGTGAAAAAATGGGTCTGGGAGATCCACAGTTAGTGTTGGTTGAATATGGAAGAAAACAGAAGAATTTAGAGAAAAGGAATGGAAAGAAGAAGCGTGAATGGCATAATAGGGGTGTTAGTGTTAGGGTGCAAATGGTTGATGAAGTGTGTAGTGCGTATGACTTTGAGGGAATGAATGATACTTATAGTGTGTGTGGGCTTGAGTTAATAGGGATAAGTGAGACTTCAGTGGGAAGGAAACAGAGTAGTAAGGAGGCAGTTGATATGATGGGTAAGTCTTTGCAAGAGTTTAACAGAAGTATGGATGAACTGAGTGGTTTGGTAACAGAAATAGGGGAGCTATTGGGACCAGAGCTGGAAGGTGGCAGTGAAGTAGTGAATAAGATTTGTGAGAATAGTAGTGAGGGAGATAATGGGAATTTGAAAAAGTAAATGGAGATGTAACTGAGAGAGTGTATGAGGGTCCTCAAACAAGATCCAGGGGCCTGCATCCTAACATCTTAGGTGTTGCAGAAAGCAATTTAGCGTGGGTGTTCTGAGTGTAAGGAGACGTTTTCAAATGTAATGGGGAACGTAATATTGAAGAGTTATAAGATAGTTACATTTGACAACGTCCTCGAGGGTTGTGTTAGTGAGAGAGAGAGAGAGAGAGAGAGAGAGAGAGGCAGGGCAGTTGTTTGTTGTGTTTGTGTGAATGGATAGTTAACAAGCGAATTGCTTGTTTGGGCAGCGGTTGTATTGTATGTTGGTTTCGGTCGCGGGGTGAGTCTGTATTTGACAGTCAGTCAAGTGAGGCAGTTTTTTGTCTAGTCAGTCTTGGACAGTATAGTCGACAGCGGTCTTGGAAGATAGCATGGGTTGGTCAGTTATGTTGTGGTTTTTGAAGTTGTTGTTTGAGTTGATGGTATTGTATGTTTAGAGTTGTTGTGCATGTGTTGCTGATGTTGTTGTGCCTATGTGTTGGAGGGTTGTTAAGCTTGTGAGTTCTGTTGTGTTGTAGATGAGTTGTGTTGACTTATTGTGCTGTTTTTAGATGTTTTTAGTGATTCTTTGTGCAGTGGTCTTTTGTTGTGTTGTTGGTGAGTTGTTGTATGGTTGTAGTCCTTGTTTGTTTGATTGTGTATTGATTTACAGCGGTTGTTGGTGTCTCAGCGATCTTGTTCAGTGGACAGCACAGCTTTTTACCCTGGAGTCAAGCACATTTGGGAAGTACAAGAGTGTGAGAATTTCGTTTGTGTCTGTGGGTGAACCAATTGTCCTGTCGGTAAGTAGTAACATAAAGGGGAAAGTGTGCCTGGAGATTTGCTTGCTTATTTTATTATTATTATTTTTTTTTTTGCTAAGTTTTGATTCTGCCACAGCGTAATAACATCGCAATTCAGTCGTAATACGGCCATTCCAACAAGCGCGGCTTTGAATCTCCAATTTGATATCTATTATTCTACTAATTTTCCAAAGATGAAGGGTCTTCTCTTCTAGGATGGACGAATTTCATAAATAGATGTGAACTGTTATATTTGACCTTTCAGTACCTATAAAACTAACTCTGCATGTTGTTAACTAGTCCATGATAAATATGACATATAGGGGGCCACTCTCTTATGGGTAGGTGGTAAAAAAAAATCATATGTTGAATTATTACATCTCTGTACTGTACACAGCATTGAGACGAATTTGGCTGAATGCCAATGTGCTGCCAGACATAGAAGCTTATTTAAATGTCTGATGCAAATTTAAATGGCCAGATATTTAAAGACCCTCACAACCACTGAGACAAAGTTGAGAGATCCTACTTGATTCTGACATATCTCGGGAACCTGTGCTTTTTTATATTATTATTATTATCTTATTTTACAGAACGCTTCTTGTCTCGATAAGCGCACAACTTAGACCGACTGACCACGGGGTCACTCACAGATTACTTCACGGATTGTATGGGAAAATTTATGCCTATTTCTCATTAGTACAAAAGCTTTTTTTCTTTATTTCATATGTGTGTTCAGTTTTTTTTCAGATCTAGCATGTATCCTAATAAAACGGATAGAGATATTATAAAGAAGAACTAGGAACCCAAATGAAAGTATTCATAGAAAGTGTTGGTCAAACTATTCAAAGTGTAAGTTCTGTGGTTAGGACAAAGTCCTTTTAGCCTCCCAGATTTCCGTGCTCCACCACAACATTACAAGCTAAAAATGTCTTAAAAAACCAAAATAACAAGATCAAAACCTACAAGGAAAAGAAAGAGGAATCTCAAGAAAGGAGACGAATATGCCTTCCGTAGTTCCTAAATCCTAGGCTAGCATCACTTCCACCAAGCTGGTAACAGAGATTTAGCGGGTGCTAATGAGACTTTTTATGTGGAGAAAGAAACCAGAAAATAATATATGGGAACGAGAGGGTACCTCATACTTCTGCGTAAAAATAAATCTGGTTTTTCTTTATTTTCACTTTAGTTATATTGCATAACTATTATAGAAAGGTATTTTGACAAAAAAATCATGGCAATACCTTCACTACTAACGGAGAGTCTATTGGTCTTCATGTTCCGTTACCTTAAAAATACGTAAAATATGCAATATCTATAAAAAAAAAAATTGTCAAAAATACAATAGCGAAAATATAGTGACCAAACTTCCCCAAGAACTTCACTTTTAAATATTAAATCTACAGTGAAAATGTCAGCTCATTCCTTTAAAATAACGACCCCCAGAGCAACCCCCTTTAGGTACGGGTGACAAGAAATAGAAAAAAAAAGAAAGAAAAAAAAAAAAACACTACGATGACAAAGTGCTTACAACCAATAGTCGAAATTGGATATTTCGGAAGTGAAAGGCCAAAACTTTTACAATCATTTAGTCAAGAATGACCAACAAGACCAGGCAAGTCTTATGAAAAAAAAGGAAGACACCGTAGTCAGTACCCGGACTACCCGAGACCTTTGTACTTGACATTTATTGAGTTTAATCTTCCCGAATAAGAATGGGGCATTGAAGGCAACGTTCTAATCATATAAACTGAGTTCAGAAACTGTTTTTGGCAATTACTTGGAATGGTGACCACCAGTGAATACAAATGTATTGTAACCTTCGATTATATAGCCTGGAAAGGGGAATGGTTCACAATGATAAACAAAAAGTTGATGAGTACCTCCCTACAAGTCCCTTTTAAAGGAAAATAATTATTTGTCGGTGAAAAGTTGAGTCACATGGACGAACTGATAATTCTAACTGGAATCAGGTTGCCATATATGAAATAGTTTTATCTCTCTCTCCTCTCTCTCCTCTCTCTCTCTCTCTCTCTCTCTCTCTCTCTCTCTTAATATTACGTAAACTGCCTGTAAAATCCCATGTGTGGGCGTTTATGCTACTTGTTAGCTCCTAAACAGGTTTGTGTTTTACGTATTTGCTCTTCTCTGTTATTGACAAAATAAGACACAATGTTCAGTGGTAGGTAACTATGACGGAAAAATGTAATAATTATGAAATGTAAAACAAGAAGCCACTCATTTAGCGTCATTAACCTTCTTTGTTGTTTTTTCATCTCAAAAAATTCGGAAACTCAAGAGAACATTGCCTTTCGCGGCTCTCTCTGTAAAACCTAATCTACTGAGAAGCTCTTCCTTTTGCTGGAATCTCATTGCCTTTTTCTTTTTTTTTAAACACCATCTCCCTCTGCGCAAAGTTAATCCAATCCTATGTGCATTTTGTTTCGTTATCCCAGCAACATCTGTGCTGAATGCGAAAGGGCAGAGATGAAATGAGACAGACAATGCCTGTGGGATATGAAAAAGGCAAATAATAGAGCAAAGTCGGGTGGCGAGAGCAAGAGAGCCCACGAAGGAAAACATTGATTAAGCCAGCCTTATGCCAGAGGTTTTGGGAAGGTGTTCAAGTGAATAAAGGGCCTGGTGCAAGCGCCAAAGTATTAAGTGTTACAAGAGAAGAATTTATCTTATAAAATATTTCGTTTATTCAAACCTGCATTATAAATACTAATACATCTTATGCCTTTTAACACAGTCATGTGGTCCTAGACCACATGACTGCGTTAAAACTGTTTTCAAGTCACTTCACCGCTCTTGGAGACAACCCTTCACCGTATGATCGTCCCAGGTACTAATTCATTGAAGCTCTTATTCATAGGGAGGAACGATAGCAAACAGATGACCCTTGGAAAATGGGAAATTAATCTGGGTGAAGAGATAAGAAGAACTACACACAATGTCTCACATTAGAGACACACCGGATGTAGTCCTGATGCCTTCTTTCCTTTGGGTTCCACCCCTTAGGTATTCTTCCAGAGCCAATTCCCTAAAATACTGCCAACCTACCCACATTCTCCCGCCCTCCACCCCCATCATAGGTGCATCTTTGAGGTGAAGTGTCCTGAATTCGAGTTTTATCAGTCATGTAAATCCTTTACTCCTATGCTATTGCATTTTCCATTTCTATGCATTTCTCATACCGAGCTGACTTTGTTATAAATATTGTTCATAAGTGAATTAACCTGTGATACCCAAGGAACCATTGGTGCTATCAGTGCATTCTTGAACCTCTAGTCGCTCTAATTTTGTCAATTAATCACAGCCATTCTCCATTGCAGACAGAGTTTTATCGCTGTGTATCCTTCTGCTTTGATTGTGGTTCATTGCCATGGTGACCCACCGCAATTTGATTTACGGTGCTCTTAATTAAAGTGACTCCATGGCACCCACTTATCACCATTTCATCTTAGTTTAGCGCTCTGACAGGACACCATTTACCTCTCCTAATTATTTCCATCTTCTTATTTGTGTTAGTGTAAATCTATGCCATTCTGGTTATCATAAGAGTTTATCTAAGATTCCCTTTTCTAGTAAAGACCTCAACTCATTTTCTTTTTTTCTCTGTTCTCACAACTCAGGAATTACAGTCAGGTTGCATCATCCGTTGTGGTAAGTCCCCTTTCTAGGTTTAAGATATAAAAGTGGCGATGCTTGCTCAAGATTTGTAGCCTGCATCATTGTAAACCCAGCAAATAGCCCCACTAAGGCCGATAAATAACGAGAAATGAATATATTTTTGTACATCTGCTCAAATAAGAACATATAATCGAACAAAAGCCCATAATGTAAGGATTTTGTTACTTCTGTACTATTGCGATCGTAAATCGTGACTGGGATTTTTTATATTAAATTTTATCTAAGAATTGAAAATTTCCCTGTGTGCATGTCGAGTGAAAGAGTTTTGCTATTTCAAAACACGAGTTTTGTCGTCACTGCTTGATAGCAACTTCTGCTTGATATATGTTGTTATGTCTTAGTTAGCAAGTGAAGTGTTATCAATGTTGAAAAGGGAAAAGTTGTTTATATCCTCTACCACATGCTCTGGATAATTTGCAGTCGATTATTTTAGAGAGGATACACCTCATCTGGCAACTCAAATCATGGTACAACAAGTAATTTTGCCTCTCTCTCTCTCTCTCTCTCTCTCTCTCTCTCTCTCTCTCTCTCTCTCTCTCTCTCTCTCTCTCTCTCTCTCTCATGCAGTAGCAAAAAAATACTGACATTTACCAAGTTCATTCATACGCGGCCACGTGAGCCAGATTGCTACTAAAAGAAAGAAGTGTTTCATTTTAACCTCCTAAATCAGAGAACAAAGCCATTTGTTCACCCCTGTACCTAAAACCCCACAAAGAGGCGATGGAAATATTCCCAAAACTGCTCATCATTGTCTCATAAAACATCACGCAAGACTTTGCTCTCCAACAACCACCTGTTAGCGGGTGTACCTAGTGCCCCAACACAACATTACCCATCAAAACATAACCTTTCAACCTCTTTGAGTAACATAAACTTCACAAACCATTCATTACGTGTTTTTGTCAGGTCAACCTTTTACTATAACATAAAATTCTTCATACACATGATCACAATAAAAAAGCATCCTTTGCAAGACAATTTTAAGGACCCTACCTGCTTATTTACTGTGCACTTCTGTATGTACTTAACAAACCACCTATACTGTTTTCATGTAAGCCTTCACCACTCTGCTTCCAACCCACGTGTCTTTCACCTAAACTAAATTCCACTAAGGCTCACGCTAACCATTCACCAATTTACCTAATAACTCACAGAGGAAAGAATCTGACATTTCATAAGAAGAAATGGAATACAATTTTACAATCTGTTGTTCGTCTTTGTGTTAAAGTCTCAGTCAAAGGATAGGCTGCCTCATCTCTCCATGATGTTTAGCACTGATATTTTTATGATTGAAGAAATGTATGTTGTTAGGGAAAGGACAGGAGATGCCAGGTTTATTTTTGGAACAATAAAAATTAGTGAGTCGATACAGGGGATTGACTAACTTTTGGAAGTTTTGGTGTTTTAGCAGATGCAAACAACCACCACCAAAGAATTGTTGGTTTTTGATTCTTCAATTGAGTAACTGGCGTCACTACGCCAATGGTCATTAACGACGTAGTCATTGTAGAAGAGAAAAACGTTACTATGAGCAACAATCTTGTCATAAGGGTTAATGAAAGCCAGTAAGATTGAGAGGGATTATTAACAGAGAAGGTGTAGGAATGGAAGCGATTGTTCTATAGAGGTATTTGGGAGCAAATGTAGCGATGATGGTGGGATGAGTGAAGAGGGCAATCGGAGAGTAGGTGAAGCAAGAAGGGTCGTAGGAATACCTCGGTCTGTGAGAGCAACGTTTGTGATGTATGAAAAGGCTAATTAACGACTCGCCGTTATAGAACTGGGATATGGATGTTGAATGCTAGAAAAAGAAAAATACTACCAAGCTCAGTGTCTTTTAAATGTTATGGTTAGCATAGAATTTATGTATTTGGAGTTCATTAAAAATAGGAAAAAGGGAGATAGCAAAGTATAGGCTAGATAAAGTGCAAAAGTTTTGAAATGAAGTACTTTAATGTTCATTGCGTCTATAGATATTGGTAGAGTGGTTACTACGCTAGCCTTAAGTCAAAATAAGAGTGTAGTTGCTAGCTTCTTTCTTTCTGGATATATATTCTTCCTAAAGATTTCCCAACCATTTTTTTTTTCCTTTTTTGTTTCCCCCTCAAAGTTCATCCTTTAAAAAGTAACTTCACAACCAAGAGAAAACATTGTAATCTTAGGCACAACAGCAAATGGTCTGAACCTTCCAAAAGTCTAAGTTATGTTCTTTGAGTTCCTTGGAAGCTTGAATTTGAAGTCAGTGACCTCTGTAGACTTGCTTTATAAAAATTGGGTTTATCTCCAGAATAATAATAATGCTAACAATGACGTAGAATATACGTTTTAAGTGAATTATCTTTATCCTTAGCTGAAGATATGCCACTCAAAATATTGTAGAAGTATTCCTTGATCTTGAAATGTCGGAAGAACGAAGCTCCTCTAAAAATCCATTACTTACAATTTAATCCTCTTTCCGCACCTCAGTCATCGTCTTGAGCACGAGATAGGTAAGAACCCAACACCTGCTCTTGCTAATATTAGGCAGTGTCAACATGGCGAAGTAACACAACCTAGGTCTTAGGTCAAATCTGGTTAAACTATAGTTATTGTTGTTAGTAGTCAATCATAAAATTTTTATTGAGTTGCAACTTCGAAAAAGGAAATTATATTAAAAGTGAATAATAGTCGGTTCTTCCACCTTATCTGATTATTTTGTCTTAAATTTGATACGCAATCCCTCACTAGGGAGATGTGAAAGATTCAGAGATAATCTAATTTTGCCATGTACATCTGGCAACCACGCGATAATGACATCATACAATATCAGGGAAACAGTTTCTCATTTCAGTACACAGCTAGGAAAGCTTCCCATGCAAACTTATAAATAAAACGAACACATAAATCATATCCTGAAATGCATTTCACGTAAAGCAAACATCCAAGAGCGATACAATGCAGCGGTGGAGGCGATTCATGAGCGAGGGGTATCATAATGTATACACGTAGCTTATCGCTAACGAAGGCGCTTACTGAAGGTGTAAAGTAAAGGCGAAACCCACCAGCCTTTGCTTGCAGTTTGTAAGTCTTAATCATGATACTCATAGTTTCTTCCTGAAGACTGATTTATTATATACAATTTATTCCTGTTTTATTCATCTTTTAAATCAGAGACCTTTTCCCTAGAGAAATGTAGAACCAGAAGGCTATGTCTTCTGACACCAGCAGAGAACAAAGAAATGGAGTTCAGAAAAAACAATGAATAGGTAAGACGACAATACATAAGATGTTGAAGCAAAAAAAAAAAAAAAAAAAAAAAAAAAAAAAAAAAAAAAAAAAAAAAAAACGAAAATATTAACTGTATAGAAGAAATGGCACCTACGCAAGAGAGAAATGTGTGAGTATAAGATAAAAAAGCGATAATAAATGAGTGAAGGAACAAATCGAAAAGCAAAACTGAAAATCAGGTGGGTAGTGCGAACAAGACGCAGTAACATCCCGATATCACTGACCTGACAATCATTTCAATCAATGAGAAAAGTAATTAGGTTTGCTTCACATTTTTGAGGTCACAGACGTGAAATCTTCGCATAATATTAAGCATGCATCAAATACGTGCAAAGCTTACACTCAGTCGCTGAATATCATTTAAGCGTTGGGCGGATTACTGGAAGGCTTTGAATTCATACATGCCAATATATAGAGGCATCCTTGCTGATTTTCTCCGTATATGCTAATTATGATTTGGCATTTCGAGGCCTTTCTTTTATCTTTTCGCCTTTGTTCTCTTTGATAGCGTAACGGTGGCTTCCTCTCCTATGTAGTGAATTATGAGAGGCGAAACAGTTGGCATAATGAAAAGTAATATTGGAAAAAACTGACCAGATAAGAAGTTTTACGTAACAAGATCTCGGTAACAGGCTCTCCTGCCATCTCCTCTAAACCTAAACAATTTTACTAAGGCAAATCAGGATTTGAGAAGGCTTTAACCGAAGCAGATACGGATTAAAACACAATTCTGTAATTTGACCATAATTTGAAAAGAGGTTTTTAACTGTATCTTTAGATGAAAATGATTCATATAAAGGCATGTCGTAGAGGAAGAGTACTTTGGCCGTTAGTATGATTGACTATCGTTTCTGGGTGATGCGGAGTTGCCAAAAATATTGCAATGAATTTCGTCAGCTTCTAAGTGATTTTTATGTATGACAAACACACCGTAATGAAATAGGCACAGTGATTCTTCCATCGAATATGAGAGATGTGAAACGTTAGTATCTGTCGGAAAAGGTTTTACTACTGTTATTATCATAATCAGTATTATTATTAATCATAGACACGTAAATCTGCTGTTGTTTTGATTTTAAATTCATTGTAAGTAAAAAAGAAGAAAAAAATATTTAAACAAGCAATTGAAATATCTGGAAGTGAAAATCTGTGAAATTATTATTTACTTTTTTTTATCTACTGTAAAATTAAAAACAACATAAACTAACTTTTAAGTTAAAAGAGAAAAGTTACTGTTTAGCATTATTTAGTCAAGTGAAGCAGTTAAATGTCTTGACGATATACCCAAAATAAAAAAAAAATCAGGCCAGAATGAAAAGATGACCTTCATGCAAAAATTTTTAAATATCATAGGTAATCTCAATAGCAAGAATTTCTTGGTGAAACAAGAGTACTAATATATACTCTACTTGTAAATCCGTAGTGTATGCGTAATCACAATAAATTTCAGATGTGTAAGTTATACTAATGCATAACAGTATTTACGTGTAGTAATCTCACGAGTTCCAGAAGAACGAATAATATAAACATTATATACTTAATTTATACGTATGTACATTTTAATGCTAACAATTTTTGTACGCTGTTTATTAAGGCTGGGCAAACTTTTCAGTGCAAGGGCCTCATTAAAAAATGTACAATCTTATAGGGCTTTTAAAAAAATGCTATTAATTTTCATTAATTACTATTTTAAAGTACTGTAGAAGATTCATATGAAAGGCGTCTATTGAAAGACAAAGCAACTCAGTTGGAATTTTTTTTAATGATTAGTATTTTAAAGCAGGAACTTCCCTTGAAACACATTTGAAAGACAAAATTACCTTTCTCTCAAATTTACTAACATTTGGCTGGCCGTAGTTAGCCCACATTTGCTGTATATATTTCATATTTCATTTTGTATTATATTATCAATTTCAGTTTTCTAATTTATGTCATGTGAGAAGAAAAGAGAAAAAGAGTTAAGAAAAGAAAAGACAGGAAATGCTGCACAGTTCATCAAAGGTTGGCGAATTGTTCACCAAGGGATTTTTACACAAGTTACCCGTAAAAGAAGGAAAGATTTAAACGTAAAGCTGCCTACGATCTCTCTCTCTCTCTCTCTCTCTCTCTCTCTCTCTCTCTCTCTCTCTCTCTCTCTCTCTCTCTCACTGGGTGAAAATTAACTTCTGCTGCAATTACAAAACTGCCAGTCTAAAGCAATACAAGAAGTAAATTATGTGTTCTTTTCTGCGCTCTTCTTTTACTAAAAAGGACAAGTCTTAAGAAACAGTCTAATATTTTTGTAAATGAGGTACGTTTTAATTTTATTATTGTTTTATATTTAGATCTATACTGACTGGTAAATTTTGCCCAGAAAGTTTTCTTGCCATTCTATAACGATTTGACACTTATTCTACTTATGCTTCAGAAAAAAATAACAAAGATTTTTTTTATATATATTTCAACCAATAAAATACTTAGTATGTTGCAATACCATTTAGAAATTATTTCATATAATTCCGTTCTAGTCAATATCCACCTGCTTTGAGATATCATATACTGCATGTTTATGATGTTTCGAAGTCTTTTTATTAGTTCTGTGATTTTTTTTTCATAGAGGACCTGTAGCCGGTGGTGGAAATCGTTAATAAAGAAAGGTCTCATTAGTAAGTGATGTACGGTTCAGTGATAGATTAATGCTGGATAAATTATGGAGTGATTTTTCCGTAATAACACGAGGTCCCTTACATTTGATGTATTAGTTAATTTTATCCCTGTTGCTATTACAATAAAAGAGGAATATTTTCTAAAAGCTACGAGGTAGCAGCAGGGCTTATTATATGTATATATATATATATATATATATATATATATATATATATATATATATATATATATATATATATATATATATATATATATATATATATATATATATATCGCACTTATCACAAATCTGAATTAAACTAGTATGCAAACGATGGGTGGCAGGCTGAGAAAAAGATCAACTACGGGTAAAAAAAAGATGGTTTACTGATGAATGAGAGAGAGAGAGAGAGAGAGAGAGAGAGAGAGAGAGAGAGAGAGAAACACATGTTAAGAACACAGGACATACTTGGAGTGGTTCGTAAAGTCGAGAATTATAGTATCAGTAGGAGGGAAAACAGGCCACCAAAATACTCGAGTCTTAATCCTACCATAGGAGTCCACTACAACGATCCCGTGTATGGGTATCCTGAACTGAGGTACGACACACACAAGGCACGGGTCGGCGTACCTGTGGAATGGGCGAGCGAGAGCAGGGGAATTCTGCTTGCTACCAAAATCAAAACACTTGTGATGAAAAATCAGGGTGCTCACTGCTGAGCTTGGGAAGCCGGATCGCCTCAGGACTCAATATGACCACCGACACCGGCTCCCTCCTGGCATCCTAAAAGGACACGAGACATTTGTTGGCAGAGGAAGAATGATACAAGAGAGAAAAATTAGAGAATCATACCATGCGGGCAGTCATTTGCACCTCGTTCACATGTGAACTGACATTTTATGAACAAGGGTCAACCCTACACATAAAATAGCTCCCAATATTAGCAGACATTTTGTCCCTAATAGGACAGAAGGTCTATAAGAACAGTATTAAGCAGAGGAAATGTAACTTACTCTAAATTAAGGGTTGTTTTTGGCTGGCTGTCCATCTAAGCATGGCACTACTAATGCTAAGGACATGTGTTTGCAACTATTTACATGAAGTATTATGTATGGGAGAAATTTTAAATCTGAATATTAACTCAACACTATGGTCATAAAATTGAACTAAAGGAATTTCACACAGATGAAATACTAGGCTGCTAATTAACTGCAGCATAAAATGCTTAGAAATTTGCATGAAAATTCCCATGCTTAGGGCCAAGAGTAATGTGCCTACGTTTGTTTAAGGAATGTACTGTCTGTAGGGTTAACTAAACCGAATAAAGCTATTGTAGGGTTGACTAAACTGAATAAAGCTAATACTAAGGTAATACCAATAGAACCTTCCTAATGCAGCACTATCAGAGTGATAATCTAGCTCATAGATGAATGATACATCCCTACAATACAGTGACATGCTAACTGTTCCCTACAAAAAAGAAACATGCTAAATGTGAGTAGGAATGTTGTGCCGAATTCCAAGCTTTAGTAATAATAATGAAAATAAGGTTGAATGAGATACAACTGGGTATCTCAATTGAATATTTCACAGATAAGCCAATAAAATACCTCATCATAGGCATGCTGGAATACAGCAAAATACATATATAGCTAGGAAGATAGCACATATTCTTAAACTTGTTGGGCTAAAGAAAAGACACAGCACAATACAAAATAAATTCGCTCAATGCAACAATACTTATTGAAAGTAGGAGACAGCCCTAGACATCCTTTCTGGGTCAAGGGTTAGGATTGCTCTATTAACCTGTTAGGCGTCACCCACGTAATAATACGTTTGCCGCGATCTACTCGGTAGCGCCTTCAACGGGATATTACGTTCAAGACTTTAACTGTGCTTATCAAGTCGTCAGTCCCGTAATGATACGTTTACACGTATAGAAAGTGTAGGAACATCATTTGGTAACACTCTCAGCACACGAGAAACTTATTTCCAGCCTGGCAACTCTTTCCTAGTGGTCGCTTATGCTAGAAAACTGCCTGGTCCTGCTGGTTCTCTTTCAGTTCGCTTCAAGCATTTATCGAGACAAATAGATTTTCGCGTCTTTCACAATGAATGTCCCAAAGAGGAGGCGTATTTCTTCAGGTGAGATCAATCAAATACTAGATGAGGAGTCTGATATTGATAACCTATTTGATGATGAGAGCTCTAGTTCTGAATCCTCCAGTGATGAGGATATTGAGGATACAAACTTTTCTTCCAATAGCAGGAGTGAAGATAACTTTTCTTTGCCGAGTGACTGGACTCCGAGAGAGAGAGAGAGATCCCTTTACTTTTGTTGCTGATCCCGGCGTGAAATTTACAGTTGAGGATAAAGAGAACCCATTAGAATATTTTGAGAAATATTTTGATGATGAAATCATTGATTACCTCGTGAAAGAAACAAACAGATTTGCAAATCAGTTTCTATATGAGAATGTAGAACATTTATCTCCACAATCACGAGTACATAGATAGATGGTTTGACACTGTGAAGTAGGATTGTGTGTAGCCCCTTGCTTTAGAGATTGGCATACGAAAGAATAATAGTGCATGTATGTATAATATTTTTCATTCAGTATGATGAAGTCTTTTGAAATAAAATAATTGTAGTATTAATTTTTTTTACTCCAACATTTAATAATTTCCTACACTTAACTACAGTATGAATAATAAGCATAAAAATCAATATTAACTTAGAAAAACTATCATCAGTGCTATGATCGCTATCACAAAAAAAAAGCGTGACGGTACGTTAGCAGTGAGCTCATCCGGGGGGGACGCTTAACAGGTTAAGCTAGGGCACCTTAAACAGAGAATACAAGTGCCATGAGAGCTTGGTGGCTGTCTTAACTACCTGGGCTGCCTACTCCCCTTGCTCCACTTCCTTCATGGTTTCCTCTTCTTTTTAGGCCTAGGTTTCCTGGCTGGAACCTGGACATGTGTCTCCAGTGGAAGCTGAGATGACTCTTGGGCTAGATTGGGGGCCACAGTACAACTACCCTTTAGACCTAGACTGGGATTAACTGTGGGGGTAATGTCAATTGGCGAAGTAAGCACCGAGTTGGCCAATGCCTCGGTTGCTTCACCAACCTGGGCAGCAGTGGTTCCAACTAGTCTTGCTATCTTTTGTAGCATAACCTCCCAGGCGTGACTGTCTTAGAAAGAACTTCTCAGTGGTGATTGTTCCCCAAAATTGCAACTTCTGGGGAAGGTGATGGAGAAGAAGAGGTGGATGCAAGTGTGAGAGGCTTGTAAGACAAAAGGGCCAGGCTGGTAGGCGATAGAGGGGCCAGATCTGGATCTCCTGAAGTAAGGTAGGCACCATTCGCTGGTACTTGTGCTAAGGCAGGTTTAGGTGCAAGACTTGGAGAAGATATGTTAGCAGCCTTGGGACCAAGAGGGCTAGACCTCCAAGTCTATACAATTGGCTAAGAACCAGAAAATGCCTCTGAAAAGGCTCAACATCTGTACAAGATAGAGCTTTACACAGGTAAGGCATAACCCAGGCTGTGGCTCAATGGCAAGGCTGCAGTGATCATCAGCTCCTTACAGAGACTTGGAAGGGGCAGGACCGACAAATAGCCCTGGGAGGGGCTCAGGAGAGAGGTCCTCTCCAAAGAGGAAATCATCATCTCCAGGAACCTTTGTGGCTACTCTTTACTTTCAAATCCTACTTTTGCTGGGCCTAGTGAACCCTCAATTGGACTGTCTGGAATGTCAGCCTCCAGCCATTAATGTCCTATAATAATTACAGGCTTGTTATCTTTAATGATGGCCACATCGGGTACCATGTCTTGCCTTATGAGGGAGATTTGAGTGCCAGTGTTATTAAATACATAGACCTATTGAGAGTGATAATGATCGCGAGGAGTCCTAACAATTAGGAGTCAATTTAAAAAGTCCTTGCACTCCAAGGCATCGATATACTACCACACGGCTCAGGTCTTCTTGTACAACAACTCAGACAAGGTTTGGCTGACTTCCTAGGGAAGACCTTGATATCGTTGTCTCCAACACTCAGGGGTAATCTCATAGGCCGTTGCTACAGTCTTCCTGACCAACTCCATGTCTCCTCTATCAGAATTTCAAAAGAATTTAGGACGTCCTGTCCTTTTCCAGCCAGGTGTTTGGCTAGGACCATGGTCTTCATGGTATTGGTAAGCTGTACTCATTTAAGAGAGTTTTAGTGTGTACCAGCCACTCCTCTGGATTTGAGTCATTCCAGGGATGGCTGAGGCCATTTATGGTTGATATAATGGAATAAGAGGAGCCATGGCTGGGTTAGTGGTTTGGTGTTGGGAGTACCAAAGCACCATCCTGCTTTAATTTCCTACTTCAAGGCTATTTCATGCGATCACTTCTCTTCTGCCTCTTCTTTTCTCTCTTGATACTCCCTTAATTCCTTTTCTTTTCCCTCCTTCCTAGCAACAGTAATCTGCTTCTGGACCCATTGGGTCAGCTCTGGCCAATTCAAGGCTATACCCCTTCCCTGTGTTGGTGAAGGTTTTATTGTCCTTGGCTGTAATGTTGCTAATGTTTAAAGCAGGGTGTGACTTCCCCCAAAAATGCCTAAATTCTCCGAAGGCCACACAAGTAATTGTGTGGGAAAATGGACTAACATGGTGAACTGGTCAGATCATATGCAAAATAAGGCAGTGGTCTGGCCTAGGCTACACTTATAAAAATAAGGAGCACCTCTGAGGCAACTCTCAATAGCACTGTAACTAGATGGGCTACACTGGAAATAGAAATGTCCCTAAGGGTGATTTTGGCTCTGTGGTACAATGAGATTCCAAAGAACTAAGTATAGCACTCTAGCCATCCTATTCGACTGGTTGGTTATTATAGTGTTGGGTTCCGGGTTGCATACTGCCTCCTTAGGAATCCATCACTTTTCTTACTATGTGCCCTGTTCCCATCTAATTTTTCCAAGTTCCTTTCCAGGGGTCTTTGGATTCTGCCCAGTGTCCCTGATATAGGTATAATTTCCACTGGCATATCCCATATCCATTTTATATCTATTTTCAGGTCTTGATACTTTTCAATTTTTTCTCTTTCTTTCTCCTCTACTCTGGTGTCCCATGGTACTGCGACATCAATGAGTGATACTTTCTTCTTGTTTTTGTAAATCAACGTCACATCTGATCTGTATGCATATATCGCACTATCTGTTATCATTATTATTATTATTATTATTATATTATTATTATTATTATTATTATTATTATTATTATTATTATTATTATTATTATTATTATTATTATTGTGACAGGTGAGAGCATGGTTCTTGATAGTGCCCTCTTGTACGTGACAGGAAATCCTCTTTGCTGGCTAAATAGCAGTCATGCCAATATATGTTCCCGGACATCCACTACACTGGAACGCTTCAGGGGGTCTCCTGCCAGGTGTGATGGGTGGTTGTTTTGCATTATCAAGTCCCGAGTTCTACAAGGCCATTATGAACACGAAGTACCGGGAGGAGGAGAACGTCATTAACAAGATAGCGATGGAAAATGTCACTCTTACCATGGAAAGAAAAAGCATAGAGCTTGTTGTATATTATATGAATAAAAGAACTCGGGAATTGAAGCGTTCCAGTGTAGTATACTCATATCAATGCCAAATCCGTGGATGTCCCGGAACGTATATTGGCATGACAATTGTGCGGCTCGCAAAGATTTCATGTCACTTACAAGAGGGCGATATCAAGAACCTTGACCTCACCTGTCATAATTACGCTCCACCCCGTGACCGTGTTCTTATTCTTCTTCTTCTTCTTCTTCTTCTTATTATTATTATTATTATTATTATTATTATTATTATTATTATTATTATTATTATTATTATTATTTATTATTATTATCATTATTATTATTATTATTATTATTATTATTATTATCTATTATTCATTTATTAGTTATTATTATTATTTATTATTATTATTATATTATTATTATTATTATTATTATTATTATTATTCAAAAGATAAAGCCTAGTCATATGATAAAA
>NC_061097.1:8771499-8776499 GCF_015104395.2 Macrobrachium nipponense | reverse complement strand
CTGTTCTAACCGAGATTATTTCGCCATTGTATAAGTATACTAATAATAATAATAATAATAATAATAATAATTTACGTCCTCTAATACAAATCGCATTGCAACTTGCTAGTTTTTTTTTCCGCGTTTTGCATAGTTTTTTTTTTCTACAAGTGGACGTTTGTCCTGGAATGCATTTCATACGCGTAAGACGTAAACAAACAGCGCTCAAAATGGCGGCCGTTGCTAGCTAGCTATACGAGTCGAAATAGTTCTTCTGTCTTCTGTGTGGCCTCTCTTTTTATTCACGCTCAAACGGTTTTTCAGACAAGTTTCCGAGAAATACAGCATATCTTGTAACAGCCTGACAATTCCTGGGCTATCATTAAATGATCAGTGCGCTGTGTGTGAGAGAAACCAGCTCCAATACGTAGGCATGTCATAGAACAATTGCCGAAATACTGTTTTCAAAAGTGGCGAAAGGGTATACCACCATTAGCTCATTATAACGCATCCTCCTAACATTGTTGGTGATAAACGGAGCTAAAGACCTTTTCTACTCCGATGTCAGAAGGATGCGTTATAATGAGCTAATGGTGGTATACCCTGATTGTACATGGTCCACTCTGTACCATGTGGTTTATTTTACACTATATCAAGTGATATGAGACAAACAAATGCTTAAAAGTCTATATAAAAGAATGACGAGTTCCTGGAGGCACCTTTATGGCCAAATCTAGAACATTAATGAACTTTTACATTCTGAAAAAATTAAACAATTCTTTCATATAAGAATAGATTTACAACCAACCACTTGGACATTCTTTAAGCAAATTTCTAAAATGATTAAAAAGAAAGTCTTAACATTCTGAATAATAATAAAATTGTATTATTTTCCTATTCTATCTTTATTATTATTTAATTATTATTAAAGAAACTATACTATCCAATATATACTAATAGATTGTTAGTAAAAAATATTCCTAGCCAAATGTATAAATTCAATTGTGTTGTGGTCGATACTAATAGGTCCATACTCTGTAACTATATTGAAAATAACATTTTCAGTATTCCTAAAACATTTCCATCTAATATGGTATAAATTTAAGCTGTGTGATTAGCATTGATGCAGAGAGGATTTTCTCTTACAGTGAATCTGAATAAATCTCTACACAGACTTGCTCTTGCTTGCTTGCTTAGCACTAAAGAAACACGAGCTGTCATAATGATGCGGCAGCAGTGTAGTAGTCCTATTTTGCTAGTATATCTAAAGTGTGTGTACTCATCCACCATCGCATACTTGGGGTAAAATTAGGCAAAGATCGATCGATACTGGCTACCCTCTCACTAGGCTTCTTAGGATAGTCCAAAGTTAGGTAGTAGGTTAGTTAAGAGGCCGAGCAAGTCCTAATAAGTTTTCCATGAAGAATTTTATATTATCAAAAATATTCATATTTCCTTATTCAAAGCTAGATTACCTAATGTCTGGTATGTCTTTTTAATCTAAGAGATCATATGTAGCTATGATCCGCAGTGGAAATTTTCACGAGAGAAAGGTATTTGAATGTAGAATACAAGAGCACTACTACTTCAGTTAGCAATCATCTTGCTTGCTTGCTTAGCACTAAAGAAACACGAGCTGTCATAATGATGCGGCAGCAGTGTAGTAGTCCTATTTTGCTAGTATATCTAAAGTGTGTGTACTCATCCACCATCGCATACTTGGGGTAAAATTAGGCAAAGATCGATCGATACTGGCTACCCTCTCACTAGGCTTCTTAGGATAGTCCAAAGTTAGGTAGTAGGTTAGTTAAGAGGCCGAGCAAGTCCTAATAAGTTTTCCATGAAGAATTTTATATTATCAAAAATATTCATATTTCCTTATTCAAAGCTAGATTACCTAATGTCTGGTATGTCTTTTTAATCTAAGAGATCATATGTAGCTATGATCCGCAGTGGAAATTTTCACGAGAGAAAGGTATTTGAATGTAGAATACAAGAGCACTACTACTTCAGTTAGCAATCATCTTGCTTGCTTGCTTAGCACTAAAGAAACACGAGCTGTCATAATGATGCGGCAGCAGTGTAGTAGTCCTATTTTGCTAGTATATCTAAAGTGTGTGTACTCATCCACCATCGCATACTTGGGGTAAAATTAGGCAAAGATCGATCGATACTGGCTACCCTCTCACTAGGCTTCTTAGGATAGTCCAAAGTTAGGTAGTAGGTTAGTTAAGAGGCCGAGCAAGTCCTAATAAGTTTTCCATGAAGAATTTTCTATTTATCAAAAATATTCATATTTCCTTATTCAAAGTTAGATTAGCTAATCTCTGGTAGGTCTTTTTTAATCTAAGAGATCATATGTAGCTATGATCCGCAGTGGAAATTTTCACGAGAGAAAGGTATTTGAATGTAGAATACAAGAGCACTACTACTTCAGTTAGCAATCATCATCTTTTTGAAAAGGTTATTTGAATAGTGAAATGATTTTCCCAGAACCCATGCAACTATACTTAAACTTTTTTCAAAAAACACTCGAATGGAGAATACATTTGAAAAGACTGAATTTGATCGATAGGTATACTATATGATATATGAACCTAGAATAAAAGTCGACTCTGTTTTATTCGGCATTTCTAACCTTCTCATAAGCTTAGCCTATATGGTAGCTATTGTGTTAGAGTCTTTCGAAAGGAGGAATGATCTTTCAAATATCCTCGCGACTACTTAAACTTTTTAAAATGACTTTTGGATGAAGAATGCAACAACCACCCTCCTTAGCTAGCTAGCACTCTGATATTTCCAAAAAAAACATAAAACTCGATTAATATATAGTATCCATTACTCTGATTAAGAATAAATCCAAAGGGAGAATATATATTTGGTTTTTTTCTCTTTTAGGAAGCTCTCATATACAACGATGTAGACGAGATTACTCCTTGCGACTACTTAATCTTTTTAAAATGACTTTTGAATAAAGAATAGTTATTAATCTTTTTGAAAAAACTTAGAGAAATGATTTTTACATATATATATAATATACTATTTTTAAAAAGACTTTTGAATAAAGGATACAACTTCCACTCCAGTTATTAATCCTTTTGAAAAGACTTATGATAGAGAAATAGTTTTCCTAATCCTTGCAACTACTTAAACTTTTTAAAATGACTTTTGAATAAAGAATACAGTTATTAATCTTTTTGAAAAGACTTATGATAGAGAAATGATTTTTACACACATATATATATATTTATATATATATATATAACTCCTGAATGAAGAATACAGTTATTAATCCTTTTTGACAAAACTATTTGAATAGAAAAATGGTTTGTCCAATCCTTGCGACTACTCAAACTTTTTAAAAAGACTTTTAAATAAAGAATACAACTTCCACTCCAGTTATTAATCCTTTTGAAAAGACTTATGATAGAGAAATAGTTTTCCTAATCCTTGCAACTACTTAAACTTTTTAAAAAGACTTTTGAATAAAGAATACAGTTATTAATCTTTTTGAAAAGACTTATGATAGAGAAATGATTTTTACACACACATATATATATTTATATAGATATATATAACTCCTGAATGAAGAATACAGTTATTAATCCTTTTTGACAAAACTATTTGAATAGGAAAATGGTTTATGTCCATAATCCTTGCGGACTACTCAAACTTTTTAAAAGACTTTAAATAAAGAATACAACTTCCACTCCAGTTATTAATCCTTTTGAAAAGACTTATGATAGAGAAATAGTTTTCCTAATCCTTGCAACTACTTAAACTTTTTAAAATGACTTTTGAATAAAGAATACAGTTATTAATCTTTTTGAAAAGACTTATGATAGAGAAATGATTTTTACACACACATATATATATATTTATATAGATATATAACTCCTGAATGAAGAATACAGTTATTAATCCTTTTTGACAAAACTATTTGAATAGAAAAATGGTTTGTCCAATCCTTGCGACTACTCCAAAACTTTTTAAAAAGACTTTTTAAATGACTTTTAAAGAATACAATTTCCACTCCAGTTATTAATCCTTTTGAAAAGACTTATGATAGAGAAATAGTTTTTCCTAATCCTTGCAAACTACTTAAACTTTTTAAAATGAATTTGAATAAAGAATAGAGTTATTAATTTTTGAAAAGACTTATGATAGAGAAATGATTTTTACACACACATATATATATATTTATATAGATATATAACTCCTGAATGAAGAATACAGTTATTAATCCTTTTTGACAAAACTATTTGAATAGAAAAATGGTTTGTCCAATCCTTGCGACTACTCAAACTTTTTAAAAAAGACTTTTAAATAAAGAATACAACTTCCACTCCAGTTATTAATCCTTTTGAAAAGACTTATGATAGAGAAATAGTTTTTCCTAATCCTTGAACTATTAAACTAAAAAGGGGACTTTTAAATAAAGAATACAACTTCCCAATCCAGTTATTAACCTTTTAAAAGACTTAGATAGAGAAATAGTTTTCCTACCTTGCAACTACTTAAACTTTTTAAAATGAATTTGAATAAAGAATACTTGTTGAAAAGACTTATGATAGCCGAAATGATTTTTACACACACATTATATATATTTATATAGATATATAACTCCTGAATGAAGAATACAGTTATTAATCTTTTGACAAAAAACATTTGAATAGAAAAATGGTTTTGGCCATCCTTGCGATACTCAAACTTTTTAAAAAGACTTTTAAATAAAGAATACAACTTCCCCCACTCCAGTTATTAATCCTTTTGAAAAGACTTATGATAGAGAAATAGTTTTCTCCCAATCCTTGCAACTACTTAAACTTTTTAAAAAAAAAAAGACTTTTGAAGAATACAGTTATTAATCTTTTTTGAAAAAAAAACTTATGATTAGAGAAATGTTTTCCTAATCCTTGCGACTACTAAAAAAATTTTTAAAATACTTTTGAAAAAGAATACAGTTATTAATCTTTTTTGAAAAGACATATGATAGAGAAATGATTTTTACACACCATATA
>NC_061097.1:8753935-8770999 GCF_015104395.2 Macrobrachium nipponense | reverse complement strand
CATCGTAATGAGTAGATTGTAACAGAATGCTTCAATGAATTTACTATCAAAATTTGTGCTTCCTATAAAATCGATAAAAATCCCCTTTGATTTTATGAGGTTGATCACTGCGGTGGAAAATAGATGTCCAAATTTCTGACAATTATGAATATTGCCACGACAGATAATTACTTTAACTGCTAAATGACATTAATTAAAAGGTAAAAATACTGAAATTCTATAGATTTTTCGTGTCTTCTGTGGTAAAAGATGAATCGGTGTTTAATGAATCTTCCGTTATATAAGTTTTCTTTATACGCTTACACAAATTACCTTTATTATTTCAATCCACCCTGATATTTCATTTGCAAGTCACTACAGAAAATGTCTACTAACCTCCAGGTAGTGTGAGGAATGGCAGAGGCAGGGACAGAGATCTTTCAGTTTCACAACTCATCTGAAACAGGACTTTTATGCTCTTCTTTTCATCCCTTCTCCTTACATTTGCCAATCATATTTTTTCCTCACTGCCTATAAATACTGAGCATAAATTTCACCTACACAAAACTATTACCACACACTCGTCATAATTTCTTTATTTCTCGTCCTTGCACCATTCTACTCGGTGCACATGTCAGAGAGAATTTATCATAAAAGTTCTCCTTTTTCTTTTGCTAACATTTTAAATGCATGATTTGCTTCCATAAAGGGAAAAGCTTAACAGTCACCTCACACATCCTAACATTCTTCCCTGGGCAGCGATCTCTTACTCCAAACATGCTGCAGCTGAGTTCCTGCTGCCCTCTTAGCTTCACATACATTGTTACTCATATATATCCATCCTAGATGTGTTCAGCTAAGATTGCGACTCTTATGTGTGCTACTGTTCACATTCACATATCTTGGAATACAAACCCTTTCAAACACTTTCATTAACCTTGGCCGTTTATCGTCATTACATTCTTTTGATACTACATCATAAGTAGATATCCATTACTAGATACCTTTTGCAAATTCCTCTTTTTTGTCTGTCAAGAAGAACTCTACATCTTAAATCATTCCCTGGCATTTTTATCACTCCATCATCCGTTAAAATATCCACAAACCACGGAAAAATATATACCTTTTCTTAACTTCACATTGGCATTGAAATAACCCTCCCGCCAACATGTTCTAAGACGAGAATCGTTTTCGTCAAATGAGCTTAAGCAAATTATCCATTGCACTAAACATACAAATGGCGTTCAAAGTCGTTCATGTACGTCAAAATAAATATTTGCACTAACGAGAGATGGCATCATCATTATTAGGATTATTTTGTAAATGGTGGTAATATTAACAGTAATGACTTAATTAAAATTGACTTCAAAATAAAAAACAATAATAACCTTTTCACGGATACAGTTAATAATTGACGATCGTCTCACTCTAAATTTTATTGTTTCTCTTCTTTTCTTAAAAGATAAATTTCTCCTACATCATCTTAAGCATTTGTCCCCACAGTAGACTGACAGAAACTCTTTTAAGTTAACGATAAAACTACTATGCATTTCTTGGCCGTGTCCAATTGATTTTCGCTGATAAAATCCTACCAAAACATCGGATATGGGTCACATTTGGGAAATAGGTATTTGAAGCCACAGCCTAATTGGCAAAAATATCCAATAATGTCTAATGTGAATAATAAAGGCACTTACCAGAGTAAATCTAAGAAATTGAAAGGGTAACTTAGCTAAATTTAGACGCACCCAGAGAGAGACTATGTAGACGTCATTACTAAAGGCCCTCCCACTCATTGATATTCTACTGTAGTATGACGTAGTTACTAGACACTCCAGTCATATAGCCACTTTATGAATGAAGACACACAAACAGCTACCTTATACACTTCTTCTCTCTCTCTCTCTCTCTCTCTCTCTCTCTCTCTCTCTCATATATATATATATATATATATATATATATATATATATATATATATATATATATATATATATATATATATATATTTATTTATTTATTTATTTCCTTTAAGCATAACTAAATTATAGAGCAATATGATACTCATAATTCATAGTCTAAGCACTTGGGCTATAACATAAATTTTATAATCCATTAATCCAATTATTCTACTGAACGGCATTAAAACTGAAATGTGAAATAAACTTATACAAAGATTAAAATATAAAACTATGTAAAAGCATATGTTGTTGTTTGTTTAAGATTCGAATCTGATGAGTCTTGCTCATTGAGCAGACCATAAGTAAAGAAAGTTTCGTTATAAATACAGAAATCAATATTTCTACATGAGTAAAGGAAAAAAAAAAAGAAAATATAGAACACACAACCAAAATAATTTTTATTCCTTTTCATCATCGTTATCATCCAGGTATAGGTCTTCTATATCCTCGTCATCGTTGTCTAAGTTTATAATGATAGGTCCAACAGGCTCTTGAATGTCCATTGACCAATACCCATCCTCAAAGGCTCGAGATCGTTTCACTGCAGACCCCTAAACACTTTCAGTGGCCAAAAGCTTGGCTTCCTCCAGTCTTGCCTGCAAGTCTGCCCGGGTGAATCGCTGTAAAGATGACGCACATGACGTTTCATACACGCCCATACTTGCTCAATGGCATTGAGCTCTGGGTGGGCAGGTGGCAGACGCACCACCTCGTGGCCCCACTCTCGAATTATGTTGTCCACGATGTACTGTGGTTTTGGCCTGTTCTGTTGACATATGAGCAACAGCTCAGGTCTTGTGGCACCGTCTGGGGCAGGGATTCGGCAACTCTGAAGCCAGGTAATAAGGTCTGCTTTCTTGATGGCCATGGTAGGACACCGACACTCGTCTAATAGCTGGCTGTGATAAGGTGCGTTGTCGAGCACCAACACTGATGGTTGAGGCAGCAATGGTAGAAGCTGCGTTGTTAACCAGCGTATGAACAGCTCGCCTGTCATTTCCCCGTGGTAATCGCCACTTGTACTCTTTGCAGGATAACAAAGGAAAGAGCCTTCAATAAATCCATTTGCGGTGCCAGCTACTACCACCACGAAGCGCTCTCCCTCGCCAGGTGGTACCTGTCGGCTATGCGTGGCACTGGTAGCAGGTTGTGCGGTGTCCACCCACTCTCTGTTGTGGCTCATTCTGGTTGTGAACCACGTCTTATCGACTTATACTATCTCCCTTCCATTTCTCGATGGCGCTTCAGAGCCCGGAGAGCCCCGATCCGTCGGCAAACCACATCAATGGACTCTTTTGCATGATACATCTTTCGTTGAGACGTTTTATATCTGAATCCCATATCTTGCAGGAGCCGCCACACCGCTATCTCGGAGGTTGTTTCAGGGATTATGGTGGCTGTCTTCAAATCTGCCATCAGGGTTCTAACAGTAAATACTTGCTTTGCAGCAAATATCTCGTGAACAAACCGACGAATGGCACCCACTGTAAAATTATCAAAGACTTGTGGTATAGGAAATACTTCTCCAGCAGACTCATGTGAGATCCCTGATCTGTTACGGTGAACAATCTTCCTCGCAGAAAGCGACGTGATACCCATGAAATTTGCCACACGGTCGTAGGGCCTGTGTGGACAAAGACCAGTATTTAGTCAGTGAATAAAAATGCATTATGTTATACTTTGTTTTCTCTACGCACACGTTCATGCAAAGAAATTGATAATATTATAAGTCATAATAATCACATATTCGTCACAAGTTGATTATCATTATTGTTGTTATTAATATAATCATCATTATTGTTATTATTCATACTTCGACATCAAGAAAGAGTATGAGTAGAATATTTAGAGATATATAAATGCTTTACATATATGAACTTAGACATATATAGTACATACATGCACATATACATAATTTATAAATGAAGCTTTATATATAAACGTGTGTGTGTAAGTACAGTGCATATAATATATATATATATATATATATATATATATATATATATATATATATATATATATATATATATATATATATATATATATATATATATATATATATATATATATATATATATATATATATATATATATATAAGGAGATCAGTAGAATAGATAAATTGTTAAATATGGTTGATGAAGCTAGTCAGTGAGATAGTTTGCAGTCAAGAAAAAATCTTATTGTGAAAATTTAGAAATACATTAATATAAACAAAATATTTTTATATCTCATTTTTTTTTCAAAACTCGTCATTCAAGTATGACCCCTATAAAATTTAATTTAGGCTTCCTGTCTGAATCATTAGGTGTTTGTGCATGATCTGTTATCTCATTTACCTGTTAATATTAATCATATGACGTATGCGGTTCTTATCTTTATTGCATACTGCAAAAACACGCAGCACGCAAGCAGTCTTGCAGCCACGAGGACAATTTGCCAGGCCTGCCATAAGTGAAGCACCAGACAGCAGTCACGTAGAACAGATTGGCTTTGACGTATGAATGTTCTGCTGTCCTCCTCCTGTTATTGGCGTGTTTACTATTGTGAATGGAAAGTTTACTGGGTATTACGTCTGACGTCATAGTTCACGTCACAACTAGCCTCTCTCTGGGTGCGTCTAAATTTAGCTAAGTTACCCTTTCAATTTCTTAGATTTACTCTGGTAAGTGCCTTTATTATTCACATTAGACATTACTGCATATTTTTGCCAATTAGGCTGTGGCTTCAAATACCTATTTCCCAAATGTGACCCATATCCGATGTTTTGGTAGGATTTTATCAACGAAAATCAATTGGACACGGCCCTGAAATGCATAGTAGTTCATTTTTTTACTTACTGATTCTCTCTCTCTCTCTCTCTCTCTCTCTCTCTCTCTCTCTCTCTCTCTCAAGATAGATGCTGTTCATGTTGATAATAATGTTTTCCTTTCACATAAGATACGGCGACAAAAGACAACCTTACATAGTAAAGAAACTCTCTCTCTCTCTCTCTCTTTCTCTCTCTCTCTCTCTCTCTCTCTCTCTCTCTCCAGATAGTCTTGATAATAATGTTTTCCTTTCACATAAGATACGGCAACAAAAGACAACCATAGATGCTAATGAAACTCTCTCTCTCTCTCTCTCTCTCTCTCTCTCTCTCTCTCTCTCTCTCTCCAAATCACCGAAAATCCCCCGTAGCTGATGTTGATTTATTTGCGCTACTAATTTTTATGACTTTTCATTAGTTCCTGAAAAATATACCCTTACAACGTGTTTTCATCCTTTGCTCGGTTCAGCCGTTCCTTCCTGTTTTTCACCAAACCACGATTATGCATACTTTGCTCTAAAACTGTTCTGGATTTATTAGGTTTCTCTCTGCACTTTTACGCATTTATATTGCTTACGTAACGGTTTATCTCTGTCTATCGGTCCGTCAGAGTGTTTACTTGATAGATAAAAAAAAAAAACAATTTTTCATAAGTTCACCGTGCCCATGTGAGCAATTGACTTGATTTTAATAAAGACCAGGTCTGTACTGAGACGTAGGTTTGGGTATTGTTTATTATTAATGTCACTGATGTTTAAAGAAATAGAACAATATCTTCTGGCTGTTTCTGGAGGAGCATGTAAATAAAGTGTTGGGGAACTTGATCTATCAAGTCTTTGTACTCCTGAAAGAACCAGCAAGTTAACAACGGTATTATTAGTATGTTTGTGCTAATCCCATTGGTGGAAGTTTGCAGTTTGATTTGTTACTGCTCCTTGATTCTCTCTGTTTTATGCGCTACTACGTACAGTAAAATCTACTTTGCCATTTCTTTTTAATTCATCATTCGATAATTAGTTTGAGGTTTCTGCTAATCATAATTAAACCGCATATTAACTTTCCGTTTTTAATATTTCAAACCGCATATTCGCGTAATATATTTATCTTTGTTTTAAGAGAAGATAGAGCTACCCATAATTCAGTTTACACTATATATCAAACTTTATCTCGCCGGCCATGTAGTAAATCACTGGAGATATTTTGAGATCGAGTTTTCTTGAAAAGGACATTCCTACCAAAATAAATTTCTGTCAATAACTCTCAAAGAATGATTCTTACCATTTTGCAAAGAAGTTTCGGAGACATACAGAGCTACATGCTTTTAGAGGCTCCAGTTACCTTGTTGTAAGTATGTTTTCACACAGAGTAACGATATTATTTGAAATAGTCCAATTTACTCGGAGCTTGTGAGATTGATTCCGTGTCACGCACAGTAATTTCATGTCCTATCCATAAATATATATATATATATATATATATATATATATATATATATATATATATATATATATATATATATATATATATATATATATATATATATATATATATGGCGGACACCCTCAGCTTTTTATTTCTAGTGCCAATCTTAAGTGAATGTTTAGCGAAATCATTTAAACGAAAAAATATTTTCATCAATGATAATAAACTGAATATTAGCGTAGTTGAATCATATCAGCTTGGTGTTAATCATTCTTAGCAAGTATTTCTATAAAAAAAGTTTGCGTTTATAAGTTGAATTATGTATTGATAATGAATGTTTTTTAATCATTCACATTAAGTTTCATTATAGTTTTTGAATCACCGTAATTGGATGTTCTTTATAATAAAATAACAAACGACATCATTAATTAGGAATCATACTAGACCTAATTAATGCAGTTTTAATGAATCGAATGTTGCATCATGTTTCACTGGGTCTACTGAATTCTTGATAAATGAAAATTATATCTTCATTAGAAGGTAGTAAAGCATTGCTCTTTTGAAAGCGCAATCATTGTTTGTACATATAATTTTTGTGTAAAATTCTTTGGTCAAAGGACAAGGAGACCTTTAGTAGTCTGAAGATTGGGGAAACCAATCAATTTAAAATTAGAACTTTACTTACAATATCTAAAGGATTGTGTTCCTTGAAAAACACAAATTCCGAGATGTAGTGCCGATTGAACAACTAACAACAAAACTACAAAGTAATTTGTTACACGACCTCTAGAAATGCGCAGAAAGTGGCTGCATTTCAATCTGAAAGAAGGAAAGAATTTTTACAATTGCTCAGTAAAATGCACAATAAACTATTCACATCCATATACATATGCAGGCAGGTAGCAGACACAAGCAGACATCAACTCTCTCCTTCCAGCTACGTTAAAAAAGGCATTAAATTTTCTAACCGTTTGGATAGATGGTAATACTGCAGAACCATTAACATTGTTAATTTAAGGTTAGGATGTATCCCTGTTGAAATATCTCTTTGATCTCCTGTTAAGTGGGTCGTGACAATCTAAGAGTGTGCGGAACTCTACTTCACTCTTACCAAATGGAAAATTAGCCTTACAAGTTCGTATTATAAATATATTTTGTCTTTTTTTCTCAACCGAGAGAGAGAGAGAGAGAGAGAGAGAGAGAGAGAGAGAGAGCTACCAACAGTTCTATTGAATACTTTCTTTTCTGGCATGATTATGTATTACTTCTTTCCTCCCACCTCCATTTTTACATTAGCGAAAGAGAAACAGGAACACAACGTCCTGCTTCTGTTTGTTACAATTAAACTTTCAGTGTTCAGTTGATTTTTTGTTCTCTCTGGTCTCAAGCCTTCAATAGCTTCCATAATTCTAAAATACGAAATACAAAACGTCACCTATGTGAATGCAACAGCCAAGCCTCAGTAAACACAACTAAAAGGGCTGCATTATTTTTTTTATTATTATTACCCAACTTAAATTCTAGACTACCTGGTGCCAATTACAACTTTTAAAATTTTTTATTTAAGAGCACGCATATTTTTCTTGCCAAATCATTGTTTCAGAAAGAGAAAAGATGAATATTTATTAATAAAACTGTAAACGTTAAATGATACGAAATTTTTCTAGGTGTTGCAGATGAACTAATATAAGATTAGCATTGTACAGAGGCCCAAATAGAAACTTACGAAAGACCTTTTTTGTATGAACGACTGCGAACTTCTCACGGGCAATATCAGTTTTATATTTCCATATATATGTGGATGAAAATGACTGATTTAGGAGCACCACATAATTATCACAAAATGCAATAAAATAATCTTTATATACACGAGGACCTCTGGGTGTTCAAATTAATATTAATATCCTCCGTGTTCATCGTGACAACCTCTAGTCATATCCATGACATGACGATAAGTACTTAATTGCCTTTCGTGGACTGAAAATCGTATGATAATATTTTCGTTGAAGTTCAGTTCTCATGCATAACTGACGTTAGATCTGACCGATATGAAGATTATCATTCTTCATGATTTGGTTTTTTAATATTTAATCCGAAGAAACAACGGACAGTGGTTCAATCTTCAGTTGCTACTGCGTCAGAAATGGATGAGAATGTAAATATTTATCGTTATTTTTTATATAAAGCAGAATTAAACATAAATGTGAAAATGATTAGCAACAGCTTCGGTTGACACAAAACATTTTTTCAGAAGCCTAAAATACTTTTTACGGGGAGTGGTTGGGCTAAGGATCAGAATTCCAGATAGATGACTATGGAATAATTCTCTTTTCACACGAGGTTCAGTAAACTTTGAGACCTGGAAAAGTCTTGGTTGCCTGTAAAATGACTCATAGGGAGTAAATGAATTTTTATGAGGTAATTTTCTATATGACTGTGAGTTACTTTTGACTTCGCTCATGGAATTATTAATAAATTCAAATCTACTTGACATCACTAAAAGCTTATGTAGGAAATTATTACATCAAATTATCTTGTAGTAATAACGGAAGACTAAATTATTAGTAAATTTCAATGATAAGAAAAACAGGAGTAAAATGGTAAAATGATGAATTTTCTTTGGATCGGCCCTGACAGAAAAAGAAAGAAAAAAAGGTAATTACTGTAGAGATCTTATGAATTTTTTTATTCATATACCTTTGGATCGATTCAAGTGTAAACTATAACAAAGACATTTGCGTTTCCGCTCTGGCATCTGTGGCACTGATATGCGATTTTAGTTTCGTCCTGCTGCATAGCAAATTTCATATATTCATTTATTTCTGTAGATTATGCATTTCATTTCACAGAAGAGATTACCTCAGTTACGTTACTGTTAAGAGTTGCCATACAGTATTATTATCTCTGCGCCTTTCATTTATTTATAATTAATTATTAATAGTTTATAATATGTAACCGTCAACCTCGTACAATAAAATAGGGAATGAAAGATTTATTGGCAACATAGGAATCATTATGTTTATTCTTTGTTCTAAGTATTTATTCCTTTCACGTTAAGAGCATTTAGTTTTTGTAGCATAAATCCTAGCAAATTTTGAAGCTCTTACTATAATTATTCTTCACAATAGGTGGCTCTCTTCACATTAGACGAGCCTGCAAGGTCATTAATCTCAAAGCATGCTTTCAACGAGCACAATCCCTAGGCAATGCAATCTCGTCATTAAAAAAAATCTTTTTGAGGAGTAGTTAAAGGAAGAACCGTTGTGATCTATCTCATGTCATTTAACAACTCCTACTTCTACGTTTGTAAGTACACATAGAAATTTTCTTTAGCCTCCTAGCACGAAAACTATTTCTTTTCAACATTTCTCTCATTATTTTTTAACTACATCTACACATTCTTCGTCTTTTAAGTTTTACTAACCGGTTCACAATTTACCATTCCGTACCCGCTCGTGGTTATCAGCATTTCTTAACAAATAATGCATTTTTCTTTCAAAATCTTCTAGAAATTAACGATCTTCTACTTTTAAGCGGCAAACTTTGCAGAAACCAACGATAGATGAAAATAAAGGATCGGATGAGAGATGTTAAAAACGAAAAAAGAAAAGTCGCCGATGTTCTAGACCAAGGCCACTTTTAACGGTTTTTTGTGGACGGCGACTGACGTGAAGGTAATTATGTCATACATAAGACAAATGCCGACGTGTGCAACAACATTACGACGTATGGAACTGTGTCGTAAACATGTCAGATTGTATATAAAAGTGGTTGGTGCGAATTCAGCTCATTCCCGTTCAGACACTGATAGAGGCACAAGATGGAAGACCAGGAATTTGTGAAAGACCAGCAATATTTGAATCTGATAGTTGACAACTTACTTAATCCTGTATTACAACTGGCCATTTTGGATCATTACTATGCTCTGTTGCAGTAAAGAGTAATGAACTGTCTGCAGGATGAACGAAACCACAAGAAGCCAACGAGAGGCAAAAGGTGATGCTGGATGTGAACTACTTACAAAGAAGAGAAGAGAGGTTACTACGACAACTTGATGAAAAAATTGGCAATTGAACCTCCAAGACTGTACCGGAATTTTATCAGGATTTCAGAGGAGCTTTTCAATGAAATTTTTTAACATGCCACGCCCTACATCAAGAAAAACTTCACATTCTGGAGAAAACCCATTGAGCCCGGGATTACCTTGCAACTGGAGACTCCTACAAGACCTTGTCCTTCCAATTCGGAGTAGCTCACAAAACAATCTGCGGTATCGTGCCTGAAACTTGTAAGGCCATAGTGACTGCATATGGAGATGAGGTGATGCAGTAACCTACGACCCCAGAGAAACAGAAGGAAGTAGCCCGTAGGTTTGAAGAACGCTGGAATAACCCACACACTCTTGGAGCAGTAGATGGGAAAGATGTCAGAATCCAGAACCCTCTGCAAGGAGGAACTCGTTATTTCAACGATAAAAAATTCTACTCTGTAATTCTACTTGGAATTGTTCACGCTGAATACATGTTCCTGTACATTGTTGTAGGTGCCATAGGTTCTGAGACTAACGGTGTTGTCTTTGCCAAGACGCAGCTCTGCCAAATGCTTGACTGGAATTAATCCAATCTGCCTGCCCCTGAAGGATTGTCAAACGAGACTGAAGATATACCCACAGTCCACTTTTTCTTTAATGGAGATGGTACTTTTGCTCTGAAGACTTATATGATGAAACTATAACCTGCACGAAATCTGACAGCACATGAGTGCATCTTTAATTACCAACTGAGCAGGGCAAGATGCATAGTGAAGAATACCTTTGGCATACTAGCAAGCAGGTAGATAATATTAACAATTATTATACTGTCTTTATCTTGTCTGCATGTTTAAAAACGTATTAATATGAAGTACTTTTTGTATATCATTTTTTGTTTATAGAAATAATACATATTTAACATGAAATATTTTTCGTATACCATCTAATTATTAAATTAATTTTTTCCATTTGTCTCCCAGAAATTCAGTGTTTCACACCCCCATACATCTTTGGCATGAACGTATCAAGTTCGATGTTGGCTGCTTGTGTGTTGCACAACTTGATTTTAGCAAGACATCCTAATGCCACGAATGAGGCAGACCAAGGAAACTCAGTGACACATTAGGCCATACCTAGTCATTGGAGGTGTGACAAAGCTTTATTACCAGGCGTGGCTACTACCCCAAGCCATTAGAGATGAACCATGGCTATTAAGGCTCAGTGATATCACCTTGGTTATAAAATAAGAAAGCAATAGAACATTCCTGGACATAATTTATAAAATTAAATTGAAATAACTTCGCAAATACCAAAATAAATGCTGAGATTTTAAAATATTTATATTATTACCAATACAATTTTTGTGATTCTATTCAGTGGCATATTCATTTATATATGACATTCTCTGAGAATGCCAAGAGTAATAAGAATTTAAAATGAATTTTTTTCTTAAATTAGAAAAAGCCTTTTCATTGATTATACTTAGAACATTCTAATAAATTGTATTGATTTCAGTTAAGTCAGTGACAAATATACTTTTTGAAGAAAAAGTCAATGGAAGTCCTGAATGAAAATTACAAGACAAAAATATTTAAATTGTTACAATATATATTTCCTTTAATGTATTTTGGCTTTTTTTATCATATGCATGTATTTGAGAAGATTTTCGACCATATAAAAATACTGAATATCTTGAATCTCAAATATATGTTAAGCAAAATATAAAGATAAAGGCTGAGATGATGCCTTTTATAGCTGGGAACAAACATGTCACAAGTACATCGTGTACGTCTTAATGGACACCGTACATTGAAATTGCTACTTACATCTGCCATAACCATATTATGTCAGTCGTGAGGACTGACATAATTTGAGTTTCTCGTCGGCATGACATGGCAACTTTTGGCAGTTCGCGTGGCTCGACTGAGACAAAGATGTGCAGCAGCTAGTTGTGCCATCACTCGGACGACGTGAAACTCGATAATTGTGTGAGGAAACGTGGAGACTTTATAGAGAAGTTATATGATAGTTACACTTGACAACGTCTTAGGGTTGCATGAGAGAGAGAGAGAGAGAGAGAGTGGCAGTTGTTTGTGTTTGTGTGAATGGATAGTTGACAAGCAAATTGCTCTTTCAGTGAGCGGATGTTGTGTCTGTTGGCTTTGGTCACGGGTTGAGTCTGTATTTGACTGTCAGTCAGGTGAGGCAGTTTTTTGTTGAGTCAGTCTTGAATCATTGTCTGTACTGGACAGTATAGTAAACAGCAGTCATTGGAAGATAGCATTGGACGGTCAGTGATGTTGTGTGGTGTTTGAAGTTGTGGTTTGAGTTGTTGGTATTGTATGATTAGAGTTGTTCGTGCTTGTGTTGCTGAAGTTGTTGTGCCTGTGTGTTGTAGGGTTGTTAAGCTTCTGAGTTCTGTTGTGTTGTAGATGAGTTGTTGGAGTTGTGAGTTGTTGAGTGTTGTTGTTGGTGAGTTGTTGTGGTTTCTTGGTGTTGTTGTGGGAGGTTGTATTGACTTGTTGTGTTGTTGTTTTTTTATGTTGTTAGTGATTGTTTGTGCAGTGGTCTTTTGTTGTGTTGTTGATGAGTTGTTGTATGGTTGTAGTCCTTGTTTGTTTGTTTGTGTATTGATTTACAGCAGTTGTTGGTGTCTCAGTGACCTCGTCCAGTAGACAACACAGCTTCTCGCCATGGAGTCAAGCACATCTGGTGAGTATGAGAGTGTGAGAATCTCGTTTGTGTCTGTGGGTGAACCAACTGTCCTGTCAGTAAATAGTAACATGAAGGGGAAAGTGGGCCTGGGGGGACATTGATAGCAGGTACAATTAAAGTAACTCTAGGAAGATTTGCTTGCTTTTTTGTTTTTTGCTAACTTTGATTCTGCCACAGTAATTTTTGGCGCCCAAACAGGGACTGCTGGTGTGGCATTGGCAGGATGATTGGTGTAGTGAGTTAGGTGATTGGTGAAGAAAATGAGTATGGAAAGCTTCACTGAAGTGGAGAGGCTGAAGTAGGAGTTGCAGTTGTCGAGGGAAGCTTAGGAAAGATTGGAAGTAGAGAATGAGAGGTTTAGGGTAGTGTGAGGAGCTGATGAGTGAGTTAGAGAAGATGAGAGGAATGGTAAGGAATGCGAAAGTAGAAATGAAAGAAGAGGTGAAAGGAGCAGAAGAGAGAATGGTTGAGAAAATGGATAAAAAATTCGGGTGATGAAGGGATTCGTGGGAGAGGGAGCAGTAGGAGGTAGGCCCACTGGGTCTTGTGACTGGCCAGGAGTGGTAAAGAAAGTGGAAGAGCAAATGGATGAGAGTACAAGTGACGAAGGTGATTTGGTTGTGATAAGTAAGGGAACGATAGGGAAGACAAAGGATAAGGTTAAACCTGAGGACAAAAATAAGATGGGGGCTGAGGAAAAGAAGAAGACTAAGGGAAAGAAGGCTAGTAAGGATGATGGACAGAATGAGACTAGAACTGAATACATTGGGTAAAGGGCTGAGAGTGATTTAGATAGTGGTGAGTAGAAACAGGTAGGTAAAGAAGGGTAAGAAGAGCATAATCTTAGAGCATGGATGTTAGTATGGAAGTTGATTCGTTGTATTCAGAAGAGAGAGTGAGCAGGAAGTACAAAAGGCTGTGTATAGGAGAGAGGTACCCCAATGTGCACAATATGAGGAATATGGTAGTAGGGATATAGGGGACTTTTTAAAAGAATATGAGAAGTTTTGTGTGGCAGAGTATAGGGATAACAGTAAGTTTGGGCAAGAGAGTTAGGTAGCTTTTTGACAAGATTTTTGTTGAGTATGAAAGGGGTAATGATGCGTAGGGAATGTACCGTATGAAAGTGTGAAGGCCAGGATTGTGGAATAGGCAAAGAGCATAAAGAATAGCATTAGATATAAGAGAAAACATGATTTTGAAGAGGCAAGAATGAATGTTGGTGAGTTGTTGTCAATGTATGTGTGCAGGTTGGAAACATTAGCTAGGAAAAAGTTTGGGGATAAAGGGATAAATCAGAGTAAAGAGTTACTGAGGAAGTTGTTAGCGACTGTGCCTGATAGTGGGTATGAGTTTATAAATCTGAAATGTTAGGAGAAAATGAGATGGACGAATGAGAGGTTAACGTGGAATTATATTTTAGAGATTGTTGGGGATTACAAGCTAGATAGATGTATGAAAGAGAGTAGAAGTGTCAGCACCAGGACTGAAGTACCTGAGGGTATACCATATTGTAGGAGCTATAGAGAGGCAGTTTTAGAAGGGTAGAGGTGAATGGCAGAGTGAGTAGTTGATAGGAGCATTAGAGCAAGTAACATAAGTGTAGTTAACCCTAAGAGGGATCGGAGTGCAAGCATTGGAAGAGTAGGGTCCGTTAGTCATGAACGAGAACAGCGGTGTTATAGATGTGGAGAGCAAGGACATATAAAGAATGAGTGTCCGTGGGTGTTGAGAGCGTGTTTTGGGAGTGGGCATATGGGTCATATAGTGAGTGAATGTAAGAAAGATAGGGATATTAAACGTTACAGGTGTGGGCAGGTAGAGCATATAGCGAGTGGATGTCGGGGACCCGTATAAACGTGGTTTGCGGCAACTGTGGAAAGTATGGGCATTATGCTAGAATGTGTAAGGAACAGCATGCAAAGTGTGCTGAATGTGGAATGGAAGGTAAAGTAGCGAATGTGTGTAGGCGGAAGAGGACGAATCAGGCTGGGAATTCGGGAAACTAAGTGTTAAAGGGATTCAGTTGGGTGGGTCCTCTAGTGTGCGACAGTATGTTCGTGAGAATGCAGTGAGTGAATGGTTGAGGGTGAATAAGTATGAGCTGAGTTTCAGTAAAAAAATGGGTCTGGGAGATCGACAATTAGTGTTGGTTGAGTATGGAAGAAAGCAGAAGAATGTAGAGAAAAGGAGTGGAAAGAAGAAACGTGAACGACATGATAGGGGTGTTAGTGTTAAGGTGCAAATGGTTGATAAAGTGTGTAGTACGTATGACTTTGAGGGAATGAATGATAATTATAGTGCGTGTGGGTTTGAGTTAATAGGGATAAGTGAGACTTCAGTGGGAAGGAAACCGAGTAGTAAGGAGGCAGTTGATAGGATTGGTAAGTCTTTGCAAGAGTTTGACAGAAGTATGGTTGAACTGAGTGGTTTAGTAAAAGAAATAGGGGAGATATTGGGATCAGAGCTGGAAGGTGGCAGTGAAGTAGTGAATGAGATTTGTGAGAATAGTAGTGAGGGAGATAATGGGAGTTTGAATGAAAGGGGTTCAGAGGAAGTGAATGGAGATGTAACTGAGAGAGTGTATGAGGGTTCTCAAACAAGATCCAGGGACCTGCATCCTAGCATCCTTGGGTGTTGTAGAAAGCAATTTAGTTTGGGTGTTGTGAGTGTAAGGAGACGTTTTCAAATGTAATGGGGAACGTAACATGGAGGAGTTATAAGATAGTTACATTTGACAACGTATTCGAGGGTTGTGTGTGTGTGAGAGAGAGAGAGAGAGAGAGAGAGAGAAGAGAGAGAGAGAGAGAGAGAGTTGTTTGTTGTGCTTGTGTGAATAGATAGTTAACAAGCGAATTGCTCATTTGGCGAGCGGTTGCTTTGTCTGTTGGGTTCGGTTGTGGGATGAGTCTGTAATTGACAGTCAGTCAAGTGAGGCAGTTTTTTGTCTAGTCAGTCTTGGATCATTGTCTGTACTGGACAGTATATCGACAGCGGTCTTGGAAGATAGCATTGGTTGGTCAGTTATGTTGTGTGGTTTTTGAAGTTGCTGTTTGAAGTTGATGGTTAGAGTTGTTGTGCATGTGTTGCTGAAGTTGTTGTGCCTATGTGTGTTGTTAAGCTTGTGAGTTCTGTTGTGTTGTAGATGAGTTGTTGGAGTTGTGAGTTGTTGAGTGTTGTTGTTGGTGAGTTGTTGTTGTTTCTTGGTGTTTTTGTGGATGGTTGTTTTGACTTATTGTGTTGTTTTTAGATGTTGTTAGTGATTCTTTGTGCAGCGGTCTTTTGTTGTGTTGTTGGTGAGTTGTTGCATGGTTGTAGTCCTTGTTTGTTTGATTGTGTATTGATTTACGGCAGTTGTTGGTGTCTTAGCGACCTCGTCAAGTGGACAGCACAGCTTCTTGCCCTGGAGAAAAGCACATCTGGTGAGTACGAGAGTGTGAGAATTTAATTTGTGTCTGTGGGTGAACCCATTGTCCTATTGGTAAATAGTAACATGAACGGGAAAGTTTGGCGGGGGAGGGGGGCGGGGACATTGATAGCAGGAAGGATTTAAGTAACTGGGAAGATGTGCTGGCTTTTTTTCTGCTTAGCTTTGATTCTGCCACAACCTGAGCGTAATAACATCGTAATTCAGTTGTAATACGGCCATTATAACATGCGTGGCTTTGAATCTCCAGTGTGATGTCTATTATTCTACTCAATTTCCAAAAATGAAGGGTCTTCTCTTCTAGGATAGACGAATTTCATAAATAGATGTGAACTGTTATATTTGACCTTTTAGTACCTATAAAACTAACTCTGTATGTTGTTAACTCATCCATGATAAACATGCCAATTAGGGGGTCACTAACTCATGGGTAGTGGGTAAAAAAAATCATATGTTGAATTATTACATCTCTGTACTGTATACAGCATTGAGACGAATTTGGATGAATGACAATGTGCTGCCAGACGTGTAAAGCTTATCTAAATGTCCTGATGTATAATTAAATGGCCAGATATTTAAAGAGACAAAGTTAAGAGACAAAGTTAAGAGATCCTACTTGATTCTGACATATCTCGGTAACCTATGCTGTCTTATATTATTATTATTTTTTTTTTACAGAACGGTCCTTGTCCCGATAAGCGCACAACTTAGACCGACTGAAACCAC
>NC_061097.1:8740543-8753435 GCF_015104395.2 Macrobrachium nipponense | reverse complement strand
AAATGGTGTATGTCGTGAAAGGATGCCGCATTCTCCATTAGGAAACTGTTGCGTATTACATGGCATGCCGATATTTAACAGCAGTTGTCGAGCAACAGCGACTATGTTGGATAGCCTTGGATAGTCGCCAAACCTTGCGACAAGTCGTGAAACTCAGAGAGGCGGTTGACGATTCATGTCGATTGGTTGTAATCTTAAAGTAATGGAATCGCAATAAGTAAAATTTCGGTCATTACGACTTGCATGGTCTGAAATCGCCAATGTGTAACACAGGGTTGGGGTTTACTAATAATACAATATTCAAAGGGTGTGTCCTTATAGTAAAAAGAGAAGTGATACGAATAAGAGGAGAGAGATAGCAATAAAAAACTTAACAATTCTTCCGATCTTTTGGATCACTTTATTACGTCATACACACACATATATATATATATATATATATATATTATATATATATATATATATATATATATATATATATATATATGTTATCCTTCACCTATATTAGATATTTGCTATAAAAGAGCCCACGAAAAGTTTTATAGTGTAACACGGAGAAAAAAAACTTCTAAGAACATTCTCGTTTGCCTTATTTTACGGTTTTGAAAACCATTAAATCATTGGTAAAAGAAAATCCTTTTAAGGTCAACCTTGTTTTTCCTATAATAACACACTAAAAGGAATGTTCATAAAAAATGGCCCGAGGAAAGCAACAACATATAAATATATAATTTCATGGATGGGCTGCCCCTCCTTTTATCTCAGTCAATCGACAGGGGCTTAGAAGTAACAATCAAACAGCATAAATATTCTGTCAAAACTGGGCAAACATCTAATGCAATATTCATTCATTTAAGTGAAAACAACCAGCGGATAAATTGGATTGGTAGTTCAGTAACTGGAAAATCAAGAGATGTCTTATCACAAAATCTTTTAGAATCTGCCAGTATACAACTTACTTCCCACTGTAATTTTAATATTAGTCATGTCCTGTTTCATTTAGACCTTTGTATTTGTAACATGTTCTTTTTATATGTATGTTTAATATGTTTTGTGAATAAGTTTTTGTTTACCAAAGGGTTGAAATGTGGTCAATTGCCGACCTGTATTATCCTTTAATTGTCTTGTCCCTGTGTCTGAGCAGTTGGATTTAACCTTTTTGTAAACCTCTTAAATTATATCCATGTTTATGCTTGTTTGGGAAGTTTACTCATTCTCCAGGTGTGTTGGATTCTAGGTACTAATCTCCTTATAATTCCTACCAGTCACTTATACGACCCTTCCTTGTAATCTCAGTTTCTCATATATGTCAGTCGGTCTGCTAAGTAAAGGACGTGAGCCGAAAGATCTTGTAGCTACGCCAGTGTTTCACTGTCCTTCGTGGCTTATTCCTTTATTTATGCATTTATCACATTCCAAACTTTCGTGATTCAGTTATACACACAGACACACACACACGCACACACACACACACACACACATATATGTATAATAATATATATATATATATATATATATATATATATATATATATATATATATATATATATATATTCTATACATATATATATATATATATATATATATAATATATATATATATACTATATATGGGATGTGCATAAAGCAACGTGTTCCCTCTGTCCCTGGCCTCATGATCAGAGGGAATTATAAGGATCCGATAATAGCTACTGTATCATTCAACAATGATGACATTTGTTCATCAGTCAGTAACATGACGCCATCAGCAACAGAAAATAACAATAATGAAGTGTCGTTATGCTTAATGTCCATACTGTACACAGTATGATCTTCCTTAAAACCTGCACCATTATCAGCACTATCAGAGATCGCTTTACCAAAATAGTAACAGATAATTTCAGTTTTAAATCTGATTAAAAATAGTTCATGACTACTGTTTCTCAGCGAATAAATTTTCTGTAGTTTCTTTGTGCTAACCTAACTTTCCATGACATTCCAGCAAAAATAAGAAAATAATGTGTATGTGTATTATATCATAGCATTGTAACACATTTTCTGACCTTTTACCTTATTTTTGCTACATTTATTTTTCTCCAGTGAATTATCTCTCTCTCTCTCTCTCTCTCTCTCTATCTCTCTTCTGCTCTTCTCTCTCTCTTCTCTTCTTTCTCTCTCTCTCTCTCTCTCTCGTGGATAATATCAGTATTCTATCTGGTTGCTTCTAGAATGGGAAGATTTAACCATCTGACAGCTACCACAGGGAGGGGTAACGATACTCATTCCAGAGTTCTTGTGAAGAAAAATAATTTGAGTTGAAGAGTTATCTTTACATTTACTGTTTTTTTTTCTACTCTACTTCCATATGACAAAAAAAAAATATTTCTACTATTTTTGCATAAAATCTCATGGCTATCACTTGGATGACCCTTACTGGTATTAAATGATTATACAGATACTTATACATCAAGGATCCTAGTTGGGATGATGATAGTACGTATAATTAAATCAGTAACTGAACATGAAATACTTTAACTGAAAGTGTTTATCCTTCTTTTTACATTATTTCACAATAGAGGAAAAATATTCTCCACTCATTCAGTCATTAATATCCTCCAGATGACTAATTACCAAAACGTCCAACTGTGAAATGGATTACCTTTCAGCTTTAGTATTACATTTTGATACAAACAAGCAATGGGGTATGAAAATATTTCTTATCGTCTCTTAAACCGAAGTAAAGATCGATTTCTTGTCTAAGGTTGTTTGCAATAAGTGTAATATTTTATGCTATCGTCTTAAGGAATAAAAGTGTGATAACTTTTATCTAAGGTACTCATTTTTATACGAATAGTCGCAGAATAATTTTCGACTTTTTTCACTGTGCTTATATTATATTAGTGATTTTATTTAAACGTTGGTTAGTATGATGCACACATAACAGCTCGATTTACAGAAAGTATTTGCTTAAAACTTGCCATTTCTCCTGGTTTTGGCTAGCTCGAGAAATACTACTGGTTTGGAATGTTAAATTCAGTGTGATATTACAGGATGCTTTGACCTTTTAAGCAGCATGTCTGATGGGAATTGGCTAATATGAGTCCTAAAGGAATAGTATTGTTTGCAGAGTGGATACTGGACAATCGGGAATGTGAACTTTTAAAATTTCAAAATAAAGGCGCTATAGTTAATGTATTGATTCATACTCTGGAATAATAATGATTCCCTTATTTTATTGCCTTCTGTAAAAGAAAACTTTGAGATGCCTTTTTCTGTCCGTCCTCAGATTTTAAAGAATACCGAGGCTAGAGGGCAGCAAATTGGTATGTTGATCATCCAACCTCCACTCATCAAACATACCGAATTGAAGGTTAAAGTTAGCAACGATATAGGGCATGCCACCACCGGGTCGTGGTTAAAGTTTCATTAGTCGCGGACTTTTACAACATTATACCGCGACCACCGAAAGATTTGTCTATTTTCAATGGCCTTGATTATACGCTGTACAGAAAACTCGATCGCCCGAAAGAAACTGCGGTACATTATTTTACTTGTTTTTGACCCGGGCTGAGAATTGTCAATTATTGCTTTACAATAACATCTTGTTACAACTTGCTGTATCCATTATAGACAACACATGGTCTATTACCGAAGAAATGTCGTTTTTCATTTTTTTTGGATTGTTATTTAGTTCTCAACGCTTTCCGCCAAGCAATAGTTTTAGTGAAATGACATTTCACAGTATTTAAAGCATATGTATTGGCACGATGGTAAAGTTCAGTTCTGTGGAAAAATGATTATTAAAAAAAGCATAAGCATGCAAAAAATAAAAACCTGTGATAAAGATTCAAATGATTTCAATCGATTATACTTCGTTTTCTTATAACAAACCACTTCCACTTTCCACTGAATTAGCGAAAAACAACATAGTCCAGTGGCAGGATGGAATTTTTTGTGAAACTCGTGTCAATATATAACAATTTTTTATTTATTTTTGTTTTTTTTTATATTATATCTAGACCCCACTTATCATAAAACAACTGGGTGCAAAAGCAGCATCCTTGGGGAAATATTTCCTTGCCATAATTTAAAATGGACCCATTGCGTGTTAGGGAATATTAGTTTTCAGCTACATCTTTATTTCTATTCAACATAGAAGTTTGATTTCAGTGACAAAATTCCTGTTTTTTGTTTTAAAAAGTGTAAACTGTGTAGTACTATGAGATGTTATAATGTTCTACTTGTTTACATTCTGTACTTTTCTCGGAAAAAAATCACTAGCCTTTTGGTTGCTAGCTTTCAGATATTATCTCGACCCGCAATAACAGTATCGAAGTCGTGAAGTTCACCATATATCCACCACAGTAAAAAAGTTTTACCCTGCAAATTATGAATTCATTTTCGTTGCTTTATATCTTTATATTTTATGTATATCTAAAATACAGCATTATTATGAATAATTATTGGCTTTAAATTTCCGCTTCAATAATTTAGTATAAACATAGAATAATAAGAAAATGAGGAAATACCTCATACTATCTGGTGGTGGAACACCTAACCTTGAATGCCAACAAAACGTGATTTCTGCGCTGGTTTACTACCTATGCTTCATGTGTCATGCTACTGCAAAGTTTTCCATAAAATTCTCGATTAAATTGGTAAATTTTATGTATATTCTAAATGCATCATTATTGTGACTAATTGCTAGGTTTAAATTTCTGCTTCAATAATTTAGTATAAACATAGAATAATACAAAATGAGGAAATAACGATCGCTCATTCCTTGGGCATTTTAAGAAAGAAGGACAGATAGCCTAACCCTAACCTTACACACACGCACACACACACACACCACACACACACACGAGTGTTTCATTTGTATTGCGAAGGTTAGACTAGGCTAGGCATCCTTTGCCTGGAAAAGTGAACAGTAACACACATAAACGTAAAAATATGTGAATAAGTTATTTATATGCATTATATTAGCAACAAATTTATATGTAAACAAATGCCAGCTGCATAACGTAAACCCTAGTGTGTGTGTTCTTGAAAAGCAATCATGGTATGCATCATCAACCTGTTCTATGGAACAGAATCTGGTCAGATCGATACATAGAGTCAACTTTCATGCGATATGACCATAAGTTCTGGGGGTATAATTGGTATAACTCAAACTATCTGCACTAAACGATGGGCATTTTGCCTCCGTGTATGTGCACAGCTGAAAAAAGATGTTATTGCATTATTTGATTTAGATATACAGCGAACAGTTACAGGTTACAAGTAGGAAGGTACCTCAAGATTCCGACAGACAGAAGATTCTGAATAAGCAGGTTCACCTACATTGATCCCCTGAATTCAATCAGTCACCTCCCAGGTAACCTTGTCAACTTTGTCACTGGAAGTATATCACTTGCATTTGTTAAATGTTGATTGCTCTGTTCAGCTGGGAGAGGAGTTGAAGAGGAGTTATGAAGAAGGATAGCCTCATAGTTTTCACAAGCCACTCACAAAGCCAGTGGTAACCATGTCTGTATCTAGGAAGAAGGTCAGTTTAGGAGATGTTAAAGTATAAGACACAAATCGCTGATCTACTCCAGGGTATCATGTTTACAGAAGGTCCAAAAATTGATATGAAGGATCTTCTGGGACATGAACTTACTAGTTCCAGCATCAATGTTTGATGAATCTGGTCATCTCACAAAATCAAAATCTACATTTAAGACAAAATTTCGTGTTGAGCTCCCAGATTGTAAATCTGTTCCTCCAGATCCAATAGTTCTAGATGGATGCGCTATTCTGTGGATAGTCCAGTGGCCTACCCATGGGCTTGTTCAAGATTATATAAAAATATTGTAGAGTACATGTGTGTGTACATCCTAAGATTGCTGATACATATTTATTCTTTGACAAATATTACGCTAGCAGCAACAAGGAAACTAGTCGGACATCATGAGCTAGAAACAATGCCAAACAATGCCAGACGGCAACATAAGCTGACCATGTTAACACCACTCTATCTCAAAAGGTTTGTCTGACTATTACAGAGAACATCAGTTAATCACTCTTATCACTGAATATCTTAAGAGAGATAAATTACCTGTTATGTCAAAGCAGAAGACTCGCTGGTAGTTACTGGTCCTGAACCAACTCCAAGAAATCTGTAATGGAAGTATAAGAAAGAGACCTGATCTTTGTAAAACACACAAGAAAGCAGATGTGGTCATCATTCTGCAGGTTATTCATCTGGCTAGTTCTGGTAAATTCGGTGTATGTGGCATGCTGATGATACCGATGTGTTTGTTTTCCTACTTCACTACTACAAAACAAAGAAACTCACATGCAATCTGGGTATGACTAGTACCAGTTCAGGAAGAAAATTTGTAGACACAAGGGCCACAGTTGAGATGCAGAATGATATCTGAGACAAGGCTTAGAAGCTCATATGTTTTCAGGATGCGACAGCGTGTCTTGTGTTTGGGGATTTGGGAAAGGGAGAGTTCTAAAGGTCCTAAAATCTGGAATGAAGAGTCAATGAGCTAGGTGACACATGTGCTTTGAATAAGATATAGAGTCTCAATGCACAGTATTCATAGCATGTTATGGATTTCCAAACTAACCTAGCCACCTGGGGAGGGCAACCAAGCCCTTATGGGTGCCGGTCCCAAGCCCGGATAAATAGGGAGGGTTGGTGTCAGGAAGGGCATCCGGCTGTAAAAATCTGTGCGAAAACCAAAATAGAATGAGCCGAAATATGGAAAGAGGTAATGCTAGGGCGTACTCCGTAAACGACGCACAGAGACATCGCCCTAACTCTGTGGTAAGGCGAGGGCTACTGCATCAGGAGCGGGTGCAGCTAAAGAAGCGAGCTCACATTGGGTTCAGAGTATGTCAGCTAAATGTTGGGTCCATGACTGGGAGAGGTAGAGAATTGGCTGACTTGATGAGAGAAAAGAAAGTAGATGTCGTGTGTGTGCAAGAAACGCGGTGGAAAGGAAAGAAAGCTAAAGAGTTGGGAGATGGATATAAGCTATATTATAATGGAGCAAATAAACAGGTAGAAATGGAGTTGGCATAGTACTGTCTAGTGAACTAAAGAATCTGTAATAGAAGTGCATAGAAAGAATGAACGTATCATCAGATTGAAGATATGTTATGGAGAGATTCTGAATATTATAAGCGCATATGCACCACAAGTTGGTTGCACAGAAGAAGAGAAGGGAAATTTCTGGAGAGACATGGATGGAATAATGCAAGAACTGGAAGAGCATGAGAGGGTGATAGTTGGGGCAGATTTGAATGGCCATGTCGGAAGTGAAAATGAGGCGATTGGGCGGGTGCATGGGGGCCATGGAATTGGGGAGAGAAACCCAGAAGGAGAGAGTGTAGTGGACTTTGCTGTGTCATTCGACATGGCAATAGTAAACACATTCTTTGAGAAGAAAAGGGAACACCTAATAACATAGGAGTGGGGGAAGATTCTCCCAGATAGACTATTTCTTGTATAAAAGGACAAATCTGGTGGAGGTCAAGAACTGCAAAGTTATTCCAGGCGACCATGTAGCCCCCCAACACAGGCTGCTATGTATGGACTTGAAGTTGAAAAGGGAAAGAAAAACCAAAGCTAAAGGGATAAGGAAAATTAAATGGTACGAATTACAGAAGGAAGGGGATAAGAAGAGAGAGTTTAAGAGGAGGGTTTTGGAGGATATTGTTATAGGGATTGAATATGTTCAAGAATGGTGGGCACAAAATGCAGCAGTAATAAGAAGGCATGGAAAGGAGCTGCTAGGAGAGACATCTGGTATCATATGGAAGAAAAGGAGAGTTGGTGGTGGGATGAAGACATTGAGAAAGTAGTAAAAGATAAGAAGGAGGCAAAGAAAAGATGGGAAGAGTCACAGTCAGTGGAAGACAGAAATAGGTACAGAGAGAAAAACAAGGTGGTGAAAAAGGTGGTAGCCCAAGCTAAAGCAAAGTCGTATGATGATGTGTTTATAATGAGCTGGGGACAAAGGAAGGATTAAAGAAGATGATCAAGCTATCAAAGGCTAGAAATAAGAGCACCCAAAGATATAACACATATCAAACAAATAAAGGATCAAGAGGGTGTAGTGCTTAGAAAGGAGGAAGACATTGTGAAGAGATGGAAAGAATATTTCGAACAGTTGTTAAATGAAGAAAATAATAGATTAATAAGAGAGGATGGGCAGGTGAACATTGGCATGGTAATGAGGTTTTCTAGGCAAGAGGTACTAAATGCACTGAAGAAGATGAAGAATGGGAAGGCAACCGGACCAGACATGATCCCGGTGGAGGCATGGAAAGCATTAGGAGATGAGGGAGTGGATATACTGTACGATCTTATGATAAAGATCCTTGAACAGGAAAAGATACCAAATGAGTGGCGTGGGAGTATATTGATCCCAATTTTTAAAGGGAAAGGCGATGTCCAAGAGTGTGGTAATTATAGGGGCATTAAATTGACGTCCCACACTTTGAAGATACTGGAAAGGATGATAGATGCTAGAGTGAGAGAAGAAGTACAAATAGGTAAAGAGCAGATGGGATTTATGAAGGGAAGGGGAAAAACAGATGGTATATTTTGTCTGAGGCAAATAATGGAGAAATTCGGGGAAAGACAAAGGGACCTACATATGGTATTCATTGACCTTGAAAAGGCTTATGACCGAGTCCCAGACAAGAGGTATGGAGGAGCCTGAGGGAGAAGATGGTGCCAGAGAAGTATGTGCGATTGATACAAGAGATGTACCGGAATGTATTTACCAGAGTGAGGAGCAGTGTTGGGGAGACAGAAGGTTTTGAGGTGAGAGTAGGATTACACCAGGGGTCAGCTCTGAGCCCATTTATCTTTAACATAGTGATGGATGTTATAATAGAGGAAGTAAGGGAGACAGTACCATGGAACATATTGTATGCGGATGATATTGTTCTGTGTGCAGAGAGCAGGAAGATCTGGAAGTGAAATTGGAAAGATGGAGACAAGTACTGGAGGACAGAGGAATGAGAATAAGTAGATCCAAGACAGAATATATGTGTACCACCAATGATTGGGGGATGATAGAGAAAGTATTCGCTTGGTGGAGAGCAAATAAGGAGAGTTGATAAGTTTAAGTATTTGGGATCTTTTTGTTAACGCTGGAGGAAGTATGGAAGAAGAAGTAAAACATTGGGTACAGGCAGGCTGGAACAACTGGAGAGCGGCCTCGGGAGTCTTTGTGACAAAAGAGTGCCGCTTAGGTTAAAAGGAAAATTTCACAAGACGGTGGTAAGAACAGCAATGCTGTATGATACAAACAGCATGGAACAGGGGCAAGCAGAGAAAAGCAGAGCAGAAGAAGATGGATGTGGCATGAAATGAGAATGCTTGTAGGGGATGTCTGGGGTAACAAGAGTGAATAGGATCAGAAATGACTACATAAGGGGGTCAACTAAGGTGGTGGAAGTATCAAAGAAAGTGCAGGAGGGGAGGCTGAGATGGTATGGACACCTGTTTGAGGAGAGATGAGGACCACGCTGGGAGACATACTATGGGGGTGGAGGTGCAAGGAAGAAGAAAAAAGAGGGAGACCAAGAAAGAGATGGAAGGACTGTGTGAGAGGAGACTTACATGAGAAGGGAATTGATGAGGCAGAAGCACAAGATAGAAATAGATGGAAACGGCTCATCCGAAACGGCGACCCATATAAAAATGGAACAAGCTGGGAAGAAGAAAAAGTTATGGATTTCCAACTGAATCTGATATGAAGTATCTTTGATACATGGTTTGGAGAAACAAGATGGCCAATCACATTCTTAATTCTGCTCCAAATCTAAGGGTACTTCCTCTTACTAAAGAAGCTTTTGAACAACTGTGTATAGAGCCCACTTGCAAGCTGCAATCTGGAGATGTGCCCTTGAAGCTGATCTACTTGTACGTAATCCTGTCCATTATGACTGGCACATAAATTCTAACACAAACAAACTGGGACCAACTGTCTCGCCATCAGATGTTGTATAATCTGTCCATCTATCAGTACTAAAAATGTTTAAATGTGGATGCTCATCATTACACTGCTGTTCCTCTGCACAGTGTAGCTGCTCTAGTGCTTGTATTTCATGTTCTCTTTTGTGCCTGCTATGCAGAGGGGGAACGTAAAAATTAAAGCACAATTTCTGCTTCTAGGTAAAAAAAAAATGATGACGACTATGGTGAAGGTGATGGTGTTGATGATGTTGAGGTGGATTCATCTGATAGTGACTAGACATAAAATTGTCGAAGTATCCCTGTATATGGATGTTATATTAATACAATTTATCTAGATCAATTGTATTTTGTTGAATCTGATGGACATTTGTATCATAAAATGTTGATAAGTATTTCTGAGCTCATGTGAGATTATGAGAAACATTGGCCTTTTGACCAATATTTGTGATATTTGGCCTTATAATTATAATATAGTCTGAAAATAATGAAAATATGATAATTTGGAGTCCATAATCGCATTCCATAGGTACATAAAACATACATTTTGCTACCAAATTCAAGCCTCTGTATTAATTTGAAGCTCGGGTATATGTAAATTTAGGTTTTCTGATAGCCACTAGCCACAACTTTGAATTTCCTTAATGGAAAATTTTCTCCAAGGGTACGAGTTCTGCACCCGGTTGTTATATCATAAGTGGGTCTTAATCTACCAGAAAAAAAAAAGACATAAAACATTCGTTATGTGACGAAACAAGGTTTAGTGATTTTCCACTGGATTTATCATCCTTACACCCAGATATTAACCATAGCATTAATGATACTAATGACAATAAAAAAATTGTAATAATCATTATTAGTTTTCCATTGTAGCTTTTGTTTCTATAATAAAATTAACTTTAGTATATGAAATTTCCTACCCTTTTTATCGTAATTTATAGTCATATATCCAAGTTGAAATTTATACCATAAATAAAAAAAGATCTAAAGGAATCGGGACAGAGCCAATAGATTGATGAAATGCTATAGTTGGTTTAACTCATCTGATGATTTGACGCATGCAGATTTATTTTGTGATTGGCTGAAAACCGACGTTTCCGATGTCATTGGATTATTGTAATGAATATTCAAACTTTATATTGCTTTGCTTATATATCTGAATATTTGTATATATACTAAAGCCTACATGCACTCTTATGTAAATCATAAGCTTGCCAATTTGTATCGATAATATACTGATAGAAGCTCAAGAAAAACAAGCTTTTATCAAAGACCACTCATATCTAACACAAACGAACGATGGGTTTTTAACAAGCTACACTCAGAACTATGCTTAAAAACTGTTCAGATCACAATGTTTCTTTATCACTAAAACTTTATTTTATGTACAATCTCACTACACGAATATCAAAATAGCTTCATAATAATACTAAAATTATACCCACGAATAAAATCTTGGCAAATAACCTTTAATGAAAGAAAGGCTTCCGCTATTAATTCGCCACATATTTTATTTTATTGCCTTCTAAGCACTCTTATATCATATCAGTTGAAATTACTTTCTTTTTGAAACCTTTATCTATTTATCTTATATAAATATTGTTCTAATGCATTTAAAAAGACAGTAAGTCTAGGCTAACCTTTCATGCAGGGTATGTCATCAACACAAGGGACGAGGGGGAACTCATTGGTATGTAAAACTTTCGGAAGTTATTTGGCAAAATACTCCTGAAATTCCCCAGTCAATGAGGTATTATAATGCTTTCTGTGCTCAAGAAAACATACTATAAAAATATGCAACTTATTCTGAAAAGATAACGTAAAACCATCGTTATCTATTACTGAAATTTAACCGCCTTCCAGCCGATGTTGTAGTGGCCGTTCCTTTTATCTACCTTAGAAAGCCACATTGACAACAATATTTCATGTTATTTGGAATATTAACTTAATCACAGAATGAAGTGTACTTTCAAGAAATTAATAAAATACATTTTATTCGCACTCTCATAGACGGATGTCATTTCATTAATCTACAATGGTACAAAACGTAATTATTTAAAGACCATCGTTCGTCTGTGTTTGATCTGCGTCTCTCGCGCGCTTGTATTGTTTTATTAGCGATATGAATCTGCACATTCATGACCTAGATAAGGAGGCGTGAGGGTTCTTTGTATCATAGAAGATGGGGATGATTATAACGGGCGAATGAGTTTCCATCGTAAGTATTGTAAGCCTACAATATCGGAAACATTGGTTTCAACTAACTTTGCATATTGCCGCATCCACATGAAACCTGGATTGGTGAGCGGACAAATGGAATTAAATAGAGAATAGTTAACATAGAATTTACCGGTTATTTTTACCAGATACATATGTAAATGTAATAGCCACAAACGCCTCTTAACTTCTAAAATTCTTTGGTCTTGTTTGGATACGCTTGTCACTACAAAGCCTCGTGATGCAACTTCAAAGAAGTATGAAAGAAATCAAGATGTTCGGTAGCAGGAAACGAACCTCCAATATCATAATCACGACGATGTCACCTTGCCGTACTGACCTACTCGTGTATGGTATTACGGGTTCATTTCCTGCTACTGGTCATCATGATTTCCTCCATATTTCTTTGAAGTTGGATCTTGAGGCTTTGTAGTGACAAGCACATACAAAAAAAGAGCAACGAATTTGAGAAGTTAAGAGGGCATTATGGTTATTACAGTGTTTTATATATATATATATATATATATATATATATATATATATATATATATATATATATATATATATATATATATATATATATATATATATATATATATATATATATATATATATATATATATATATATACACACACACAAACACACACATATATATATATATATATACTATATATATATATATATATATATATATATATATATATATTATA
>NC_061097.1:8723043-8730543 GCF_015104395.2 Macrobrachium nipponense | reverse complement strand
CTATGGACAGTTACATCAAGAATATTCAAATTACAACTCTTTCTTCCTCTACAGTAAATTTTATAGAAGGAACTAAATTATTGAGATTATTAAGGAATTCCTGGAGATTTTCGTGAATTGGCCAAATACAGAAAATATCATCCACATACCTAAACCATATAACTTTTTGGGGCAAATTCTTGGTTATAGTTTTTTGTCTTAAAAAATTCCATGTAAATATTGCTAAGGACAGGAGATAAGGGATTACCCATAGCCATGCAAACTTTTGTACAAAAAATTCCCCATTAAAACAAAATTTACTATCTTTGATACATAACCTTATGAGACTGAGGGGTGGGTTTGCTACAGTTAAAGGGAATATCATGATGTTTTCTAATTCATCCTCCAAATATTCAAGTAAATCATCTACAGGCACTTTTGTGAATAAAGAGACAACATCAAACTAACCATATTAAAATCAAAATTCAAATTTAAACTATTCAATTTTTTTTTATAAAATCAACACTGTTTTTAACATTCGTGTTAGAAATGTTTCCTACCAAAGGTGTAAGAATTTTTACAAGCCATTTAGATAAATGATACATAACTGAGCCTACTGAACTAATGATTGGTCTGATAGGGTTATTGATTTTGTGTGTCTTGACTAAACCGTACATATAAGGTAGGGAGGCCCATTGCAGTGTAAACTGTTTAATTAAATGGTCCAAGCAATTCAGAATGGATTTAATTTGTTAATTAAAATGGGAGTCACTGCCTGCGTAGGATCAGACCTCAGTTTCGTATAAGTATCAGTAATCATTTAGCAATGCCATTATTTTACTTACATAGTCACTTTTATCCATTATTACCACAGCATTAGATTTATCTGCTTTTGTCACTTTCACTGTTCCGTCTTCTTTTTCCTGTGGCATTTGCTTATATATATATAATAGATAATAGATATATAGTATATATATATTATAGATATAAGAGAGATACGAATATAGATATTAATAATATATAAGATTATTATAACAATATATGCATATATATATGATATTTAACTTTTTATATATATATGTATATATAATATAAAAAACATACACACACACATACATATATATATCTATATATATATATATATATATATATATATATATATATATATATGTAGTAGGCAGTATTTACCAAGAAGTCCATAGGTCAGCCGTTAATCTTTTTAACACTGGTTGGAGGTAGGCGAATAATGATGATTTTTTATAGATAATTTTTCAGCGCTTCGAAACGATTACAAGACTCTGCCCTTGTTTTTCTGATAAAAGTTTCAAAAGGTTCATTAGCGTTTTATTTCCTTCTTTAATTGTATAATAATTGTGAATTCGTCATTTTGTTGTTCATACGAAATAGCTAGATATTAGTTAGATTTATCAGTTGGCAAATTTGTTTAATATCATAAGCTTTCTTTCCAGAGAATTGTCCATTCATTAGTTACAACCAGCTTGATTTATTCCCTCTCTTGAAACTCTATTTTTGAAGGATATCTCATCTATAAAGTTCTATGTCTTTCAGAAAGTTTTAAGAAGCATTTTCACTAGTTCTATCATGAAGTTTTTGATAAATGTAACAGAAAACAAAGATAAAACCTAAGACAGGGAGAGAGACAATAATTATGATCCGGAGATCCATTTGAAACCCAGTGGGAAAAGACAAAGAGAAAAATAGAGAAATGAATAAAAGTTAAAGACCCAGACTTGCACATGACTCCGCAACAAGTCTCTTCCATGTCCTTTTTAGGCTGAACCAGATCCAGATCAACAAAGAAATGTAGGTCTGATTTATCTCATTACCCGGCAGCAGGAGAGGAGTGCAGAGAATAAATGAAGGCAGGGAAGGTGAGAAACAATTAATTTAACGCTATCAGTCAAGGAGTTGTATATTAAAAATTTCATCAAAACTAATATGTTTTTCCCTTGAATATGCTTGTGACAAAACTGTGCAATAAAATAGCTAAAACCTTCTGGTTTGAAAAAAGGGCGATGAGTATAATAACCGTAACAAAAATGGCAGCAGATGTCAATGGGACTTACATGATCGGGGGAGTGTCATTAAGTCCTAAAAGACACTGTAACTTAAAACAAACTAGCAAGAGATAAAAGGGATTAAAGTTGCATATAAGTATAAGATTCTGGTGCACAGAAAAACCGATGACGATAAACGTAAATTTTGATGGATTTCGTTTCATAAAAGGTTATTGTTCCACAGGTGCCTTTGCAAAAACGCATAACATCTTTCAAACAACTTCAGTTTCTTATCCAAGTTATTCCAGGCATAAGTTATCATCGTATTACGAGAGATGGAATGGAGGCAAACACATAAGTTAGCTAAGACCTTGCTGTTGAGGCTCTGACCTTGGCGAAATTGTTTTATAACACATCTCAGCTGGGAATCGAAAACAAAGGAGGCCCAAGGTGGTGAGTTCTATTCTAGGGCATCCACAGCCTATGAAAAGTTACATTAATACTGAGGTCTTTTCGTTTCTCATCGTAATTTTGTGTTGAAACAAATAAGGTTATAGAGATCATAAATGCTTTTAGCTAAAGATATTAAAAAATGCCAGTATCAGACAATTTCCACTGCAAAATATGACGCCAATTTCTATATAAATGCTTCCTGATCTCGTACCAAGAAAATTTTATTCTAAAATCAAGGGTTTTAAAACCTGATCTTCTTTAGAAGAAAGCAGGCTTCATCAACAATCAGCAAATCAGCAACCAAAACGAAGCTTTTTTTTCTTTACTTTAAGAACACCTTCACCGAGAACATCCATCATCGCACTCTATGAGGAACTGGTTTTCAAATCGGATCCCCATCCCAGACCACCGCCCATCCCTAGCCAGGGAAAAAAATCTGAGTGGTAAAAAGGTGAAACCTAAATGAAATAACAAAACTAGCTGAGCTACATTACGAATAATCCAGAAACAGATGATGTGCCATCATACTACGCAGACAAAGCAAGTAGAAAAAAGTCTGGAAGAGTATGTAAGTGACTTCATAAAACGTGTGTATATTTTAAAGGTTATGAAAGGTAACCCTAACTAATTACAAGGTTTTGCGGTTCCTCATTTCATTTTGTAGGTAAATGTAAAAGATAAATGAAAAAATCATAAATGCAATGAAATGGACGATAATTGTTAAAATTAAACTTCTTTAATTTTTATTGCTCATTACCTAACTTAATATTTTTTATACATGAAATGTAGTTACATGAAATGATTGCTTTAGAAACTAATTACAACCGAAACTTTTCTAAACTGCCAATATTCAAGCATAAGGTTTCCCATTACGTTCCTGTTAATATCCAATTAAAATTAATTGAGTATGACAATGAATGTTCATTAAACAATACTGCTCATCTTTACTTTTTCAGAAGGATTTAACAGCTGTTATTGTCCCTCTTTCCTTCCATAAATTATCACCCTAAAGACTATAAAAACCAAATGTTTCCGTGGGCTAACCAGTTCCCCTCCAGGTGGCCAGCCTTATCCTTAAGCAGCAATATTGATGAGAACAGGTTAAGAGTCAGATTCATTAGGAAGAACTGCTTCAAGAGGTAAAAAGTCAATTATTGCTGAAAGTCAGTTAAACTCAGTCAGTCCAAGCCTGGAAATGGCATCATCAGTTGGTAGTGATGAAGATACTATCAGGTTTAATCCAGAAAATATGCACTTCTAAATATCGGTCACTTATTTTCCATATGCTGATGAAATATACAGAAGCAGGAGAATGAAAAAGAGAACAGAGGAATGGCACAGCAAACCAATCCCCGGAGACAAACTAAAGAACTGGCCAGCTATTGAAACATGGCAATGGCTAAAGAGGGGGAAACTTAAGAAAGGAAACAGGATACTGAAAACGGCATAAGATCAGTCCCTAAGAACCAGATATGTCCAAAGAACAGTAGATGGAAATAACATCTCACCCATAAGCAGAAAGTGCAATATGAAAAACATGATAATAAACTACATAGCAAGCGAATGCCCAATGCTTGCACAGAACCACTTCAAATAGAGATTATACAGGGCGACAGCTTGACACAAAACAGATCTTTGGAAACAAAAAAACTTATTCAAAAAACATATTAAACATGCATATACAAAGGAAATATCTCTAAGGCAACTAAATTGTATTTAAGTCTGTTGTTTACTTTTCCTTCGTGGCTGATACCTTTATTTAAGGATTTATCACGTTTCAAACTTTCGTGATTCAGTTATACATACATACATACATACATACATACATACATACATACATACATAGATACACACACACACACACACACACATATATATATTATATATATATATATATATAATAATATATATATATATATATATATATATATATTTATATATGCCCTGATGATCTTACCGAGACAACATTGACTATGCTTCCTTTTATATACGCCTTGACCAACACAATGTTACCTTCACACAGTGCAGTAGGGGGGGGCCCTCTCGAAAGTCGTACATTTGAAATGCTTGAGGGTTTCTGTGAGCCCAAAGTACTTGTGTCGCAGTTGCCAAGTGGTCAAGGTCTGCTGCATGTCTTCATGAGGGGCAAACACTGGCGGTAGCAGATGAACCACATCTGCACGTATGAGATGCTATGGTGTGAGGATTTCATCTTCACACAGGTCCCCTGCATACATCAACGGATGGTTGTTAACTACATCCTCGGCCTCCTTGATGAGAGTTTGAAGCTGCTCCTCAGTGAACACATTTTGTCGAAGAGTAGTCGTAAGCATCCGCTCAACAACTCCTATTAACCTCTCAAAAAAAAACTCCCTTTCAGCAAGTTCTGGGAGTTTTGAAAGATCCATCTTATTCCTGTCGTGTGCAGGAACTGCTGTCACATCTTCTTTATAGACCTCCTGCAGTAAGATACTTGCTGCATGGAAAGTCATAGTGTTGTTACTGTTTACTGTAGAGGGTACTCCGTGTGTGGCAGCAAATCTCCTCAACAGCAACACGAATGTATCAGCATTCAGCCCACTACAGTGATCCAGGATAACTGCATTAGTGGCTAGACATCTTGATGGGGCTGGTGTGGTCCACTCTGACCTTTTCTAAGAGAAGTAGCATGAGTGCTGTGTCAGTCAGGAGGCGAGGAGGAGGTGGTCATTAGAGAAGAGGTTTGAAGGCCACGATACTTGCTCTGCACCTGCCTACCACTTGCTTGGCAATGGCCCTTAACCCCAGGCTCCAACATTCCTGCCGAAAGAGGGTGATTATGGTGTTTACTCCACAATGCATGTGAGTGGTGTGGAGGTGTTTAAGAATTGGTTAATCTACTTTGCATACCTACAACTCCATTACATAACACTAAACTTAACATTTTGATGAAACTATCAATACGTGTAGGTATTCGCACTCCATTTTTCCAAGTGGCCACACACTGGGGAAGGTGATGCCATTGCTCTAGATAAACTATCTTATGTAATGGATCTGCCTTGCAGTTCCCAAACTTCAAAACGAGTTGCATGATTCGGATCAACTTAACAAAATCGACACTTCTCCCCTTCAGATCCCAAAGCTCTGCAGGTGGATCAGCGTTTCATTTTCTCTGAGTTCTCTCAGAGCAGCAACAACCAAGCTTATTGTATGGGAGTTTCTCCTCCCTCGACATATGGTTCAGCCATTCCTTTTTGATGGAGAAAAATAGGTCCCTCATACCACAAGTGATTTTGGCTTGGTGGGGACGTACTGCAGTTTCATGTGTTCTTGTTTCCCTCTTTACTGTTTACCCAGGCTATAGCTACATTGCTATCAGTCTAGACAATAATGATGCAAATGCTCAACAGTGTTCTCAAATGTTTTCCTCACCTAAATCCCAATAATAAAGCTAAGAGTTCTAATTTGGGGATAGTTAGTTTAGCTTGCCTTCTTGGCTTGACTCTCATCTTTGATGTCAGAATATTTACTTGCCCTTCCCCTTGCCTAACATAGACTACTGTCCCATATGCTTAGCTGGAATTGTTTGTGAAAAGGTGTAGCTCAGTTTTTCCTACGATTATTCCCCGTGTGAATTTTAGTATCTTACTTGCTTCCTGTTCGCGTTCCTGGACAACACATTGTCACAACCTACCCTGGCCTCCCATATTCCTGAAGAAAGATTTTACCCTTCATGAAGATGGGACTGACTGGCCCTAAGGGATTAAAGTTAGAGACTAACAGCGATAATAATCTGTGTTTTGTGAGTACTGTGCCTCACGTATCTTCCCCAGTTTCCTTGCAGGGTTTCAAATTCAAACTATCGTCTTTCCTATCCCATACCTGGCCCCCACCATTAATGGCACATGAGCATCGTAATCTTCCACAATCTGATCAAGGTTCTCATAAGTTTGTAGGTAATGGTCCATGTAAAATGACTAAACTAAGTTTTCTCTCCTCCCTCCCCTGGAGGTGGGTTCTGAGCACCTGTTGCACTATGTAGGGACTACTCATAGCCCCAAACACTGCTACTTGAAAGGCGTACATGGCTGCTTGTGTAGGCCCCCGTCGCCACAAGGAACAAGCGTATTTTGCATAATCTGGATGCAACAATAAACGATGAAAAACTTTAGAGATATCGAGATTATGAGTGAATGATCTGAATTTAATCATAAATGATAAAACATTTCGACCAGGTTAGATCCAGGATACAAACAAAGCATTGCAAACTATACATAATAGTGTGGTAAGGCTGTGCTTCTTTATGCCAACGTGGGGAAATAGTAACCTTCAACTTTTGGATTTCTAACTTCCTTAATAAATCCTGCAGCTAAGTACGTCTGAAAGGTTTTCGTAATCGTTACCACAACTGGGATCCTTATCAAATAGTTTCTCAAGTGATTTCAGTTGCGCCAGAGCATTGCGGTAATTGTTACTAGGTCATTCAATCTCATGAAACAATAACTTACTTGGTACCCTTGTTTGGTTCTGGCAATACTTTTCTCGTCTTTTTGCATGGCAATATGTTCAGAGGTAGTGAATTGCTCATGTGGTGAGATTCCTATGGTGTCTAGTTTCCACCACATATCAACATCAACATCGTCTTTGACTAGTCTGCATACTCATAAAGTATGTGCAATAGAGATATCTAACCTTTCCATGGCCAACTGAGGCACTCAGCCATACAGTGTGACGCCATTGTGAGTGACAAACACGCTCACTCCATCGATCTTTTCCATCCCCAACGCAAAAACAAATTTGAAAAATAGTCAGCCACTATCAAGGCTGTATGGTTACCATTACAAAATGGACACAACATCGTGTGAGGGACATTGGTTTCTAACCCCTTTGTAAGCGCAGTCTGTGACAAGACTTAGTTGTCTCCTCTGTGTAGTGAATGGTCTTCCATGCTATGAATGTAAAAATCCAAATCCTAGGACAATTCATCTTGTGAAAAAGTGCTTTTGTGATGATGAACTACTCTCTGATATACTTGACCTTGTGATAATTTTGATTGATAAGACTAAGTAAC
>NC_061097.1:8710543-8718043 GCF_015104395.2 Macrobrachium nipponense | reverse complement strand
TGATAAGAGATGTTTCAAAATAGCAACTATTCCCAATTTCATTTTTTTTCAGGTTTAAACCTTGCCTCCAGCTTCCTTTGGGATGAGATCTTTGGAGCTGTCGTTTTCTGAAGATGACCTTTGTTGACACTTGGATGACCCCCGATACTTCTTTCTCGAAGTGGATAAAGGAGGAGTCCCCATCAAGAAAATGGGCAGGTAGTGCCAAAAGCTAATCTTCCGCAGCCTCACGTTCATGTGTGTCTCGTTACAACATGAAATGGTAAAAGTACAGATCTCAGGATATAATGGGAGTATCGTGAACAATATAAGAATGATTCCCCTCTGAATCAAGAGATTCGATAACTGAGCCATCCTTTTTATTCCGTAGCCTTCTTATCTCCTCTGTATTCGCGGCCGTTCCTAACCTTTTAATTCAAAAAAAAAAACTTAAACAATTAACTTTTTTCTATTTCTCAAGCTGAAAGTTTTCTAGTCTCAGGGGGGGGATAAGTTACCTGCATCAGTTATTTGTGAATTATTTTGCTTCTTTCCTTTACCAATTCGTGTTTGTCATAACCCACTGCTCTTCATAGCCTATTCACATCTATTTCGTCTTTGTTCTTCATCATCTCTATAGTTTTCTTCATTTTTCTTCTTTCTCAAATCCTACTTCCGCAGTCCTTTTGTTGTTTAATTTCTTCTTTATCAGACTTTACTATTTGATAACGACTCTTAAATATTTGTTCTCTTTGTACTTAATTTTCTTCGTTTTTAGTCTTAACCGGTTGTCCTCTCTGTAATTTTTTTTAAACCAGCAAATTCTTTGTCGGTGGCGCCAAACACCACGCACCACATCTCTCTCCTCTCTCTCTCTCTCTCTCTCTCTCTCTCTCTCTCTCTCTCTCTCTCTTACACACACACGCACAATCAGCTAAGATTATGAAACTAACATTTACTCTCACCCTCCATGTATAGCGTAGCTTATCATTCTATTTAATTAACGTAAAGAAAGCGAATGAAAAATTAAATTACCAAACAAAACGAACAAACATTAGTTACTTTTAGACTTCCACTCACGATCACATTAAATTCATTACTTGCGATTAATTAACGATTTCATACTTTACTATTGTCTCCTTACCTGTGCGTTTTAGTCTACTTTTATTAACTTGCTGCTCACTATAACTTTTCGGACTATATGGAGTTTTATCGTAACAGCTTTTGTTGTTCTACTTGTTTTGTGACTCTTGATCTTGACTCTTTATAATAGAGTCTGTAAATTAAGCCCATAACCGAACTATAACGGGAAACGAAAGCTCCCAAGGGTCAATTCCGTCACTGAATTAAGGCAAAGGACAATAGTCAAGTTGAATTTTATCAAGGTTCTCAAATATTCCTCGAGTTCATTTGTAGTCACATTTGAGCTAGCAGATTTTCATCCTGTCTGATAGCTTATTAATTTCTGGTATTAGTATTCTGATTCACCAGCATTATAATGCTGCAGCTTTATTTTTTTGTAAATTTTTCTCTATTATCCATTTCACCATTAAACGCTTTCCATTCTCTCTCTTTTATCAATTTTACCTGTTTCGCTCGTTCTCATGCAGAAGTTATTCATCGTCTATTATTTTCTTTAGTTCATAGCTTTTGTTTTACTAGTTTGCCATATCTATAAATGTATTCCATTCTGTCTCCTCTCCTAATTCCATCTTCTACAATCTTATTCTATTTTTATGCCACTTTTTATTTTTTCCCTTCCCACAAGTTCAATTATTTCTTCCTACTAAGATAAGGACGCTTTTCGTTCTCCAACATAGGAACCTAAAAAAAAAGCCATCCTGTGTTAAAAAAAAAAAAAAAAAAAAAAAAATTTAGTCTCCCAAGCGAGAATAATTAGCGAAGGTCAAAACAAAATTATTTATCATTAGTGCTCTCTTATCCATTATTTGATGTGTCTAGTAGTGAAAAAGACGAGTCGATATGATATTCAATGTAATGCTTTTAAAGTGGACGTCAGATATTCTTGCCTTTTTTGAGTTTTTGATAGAAAAATTGTGACGCCAAACTGCTTAATGGGAACTTGTTGGGTATAAGGACCCTGATCGAAAAGGTCACACGTAAAACAGAAGCCCATTAAAAACATAAAAAAAATCGATGATATAAAATGTCAAGCTGTCACCTGATATGAGATGGCTTCTTTTTTCTCCACCCAATTTCGGTGTAATTCAGAAGTGCGCTGTTCCAGCAGCGTAGATCTAAGAGGCAAAAGCTAAATTTTAGAGGAGTCTATTTTTTTCTTCTTTTTTTATGGGCACATTTATAGATCTGTGAGAATTTATGGAAGATAATTTAAACTTTAAATGAAGCATCAATACGCGCGTATAAGCAAACAGTATAATACAAAAAAATTTATAAGTGTTTAAAGAAAATGAACAATAAAATCTGATTTAGATATTTAATGGTTGTAATGGTATTATTGTTGTTGCAGCTGAGCGTTAAAAACTAGTATTTTTCATTTCAATTGGTGTGTATATAGTATATAATATGGATATAGATATATATATATATAGATATATATTATATATATATATATATATAGATATATATATATCTATATATATATATATTTATATATATTTGATATATATATATAGATATATAATATATATATATATATATATATATATTTATATATATATATCTATATTATATAGATATAGATATAATATATATGATATATATATATATAGATATATATATATATACTATTATATATATATATAGATATATATATATATATATATATATATATAAATATAATATAGTATATATATATATATAGATATATAATATATATATATATATATATATATATATATATATATATATATATACCACCAATTGAAATGAAAAAATACTAAAAAATTTCTAACGCCTCAGCTGCACAACAATAATACCATTACAACTATTAAACATTTAAATCAGATTTTATGTTTATTTTTTCTTAACACCTTATAAATTTTGTATCATATATATATATATATATGTATATATATATATATATATATATATATATATATATAAATATATATATATATATATATATATATATAAATACTATATATATCATATATATTTATAATATAAATATATATATAGTAAATTAAATAAAAATATATAGATATATATATATATATATATATATATATATATATATATATATATATATATATATACACACACAATTGAAATGAAAAATACTAGTTTCAACGCTCAGCTGCAACAACAATAATACCATTACAACTATTAACATTTAAATCAGATTTTATTGTTTATTTTCTTAACACTTATAAATTTTGTATTATACTGTTTGCTTATATATACTACATTCTATATAATATATATATATATATATATATATATATATCTATATATATATATATATACTATATATATATTGACAGAGAGAGAAAGAGAGAGAGAGAGAGAGAAGAGAGAGAGACAGGATACTGGTGTCCATAAAGTTATGGTGCAATTTAAAATACTTGTAACTTAGTACTATGCATGCTAGAATTAATCTGTAAAAATTATAAGAAACCTTGATGTCTACTTGTTTTTCTTTTCTTCTGAAGTTTTACTCATCCTTTGTTCTATGAAAAAACATTCATAATTTCTGAAACTTGAAAATACATTTTTTCAGAACTGAACTGCTGTACCATGGCTTAACTAGAATAAAAGGTACTATTGCCAGCCTATGAGTTAAATTAACAACCATATTGATTGTTGAAGATATGCTGTTTTGAATATAGCTATTAGAATTACAAATAAGTAGGACAAGCTTTCGCCAAATTTTTATTATATGATGGCGAACATGATCCTTACTTTTTGCGCAGTTTTCGAAATACGATTAGTTTGGTTACAGAAGTGCATTTCCCGCACTCAGTCACTCTTTTTGCAGCTCTGAATTATTTTGATGTTTTTTTCACATAAGGAGCTGGCACGGCCTCCGTTTCTTATTGACTTTATTAGTAGCCTCTTCCAAATTCTCACCAGAAAGCTCGTCACTTTCAGCCATCTTTGAATTTGTTAAAGAAGCCAACAATTCCTCTGCTAATACAAGATTAAAAGAACGACAGCTCAGATTTTTTCCTGTAACCTCTGAATACAGTATCCATGCAATAATAATGTGCCAGCACTTCCAGGCTGCATTTCTCACGCTGCAAACGCCAGGACGTCACCATCTTCCGACAATATGTTGCTAAATTCCGTGATTCTCACGACAATGACCATAACAACGCATCGAGTCACAGAGTAGCGCCAATGGACGGTACACCTGATTTTCATCTGTATAGAAGTTATTAAGGCTAATATCAAATGATTGTACATCATTTGTCCGTTGGTTTCTGTGTAAGTTTCCTTGCCGCTAATAAAGTTCCATTTCAACATCATACCTCTTGTCTTAATCAACTCCTCCTAAAATAGTGACCCCGCCACACCAACACCCAGCAAAGATGTCTGAAACTTCCGTCGACAAAACATCACCCTTCCCTTCAGCCACTCTTGCCGATACCATCGCCCAAGTTCAGCTTCCGACCTTCACACTGACTAACACCTACATTTGGTTCCGTCGAGCTTTGAATCAAGGGCATACGCTCATCGTCGACCAAGGCAGATTACAGTCTCTCCACCCTGCCAGACCACCTCTTCCCTCAGCTAACAGAGTGGCTGGACGCTAAGCACAAAGACCTGAAAAACATCCTACTTGACAGATTCAAGGCATCCCCATTTGTTCGTGTACAACAGATCTTTGACACAGCAATGTAACCCTTAGGTTATCAATGCCCATCCACTGTCCTTCTAAAGATGAGAGCTCTCACCCATCTTCCTCCTGCAGCAGATGGTTCTCCCAAGTCAGTTGACATCCTGAAGGCGCTCTAGGTGTAGCACCTGACAACATCAGTAAGAGCAGAATTCACTGACAATAAAGACACAGCTGATGATACCCTCGCCCCCCTAGCAGACATTGTAAGGGATGCCAACGCTCCTGCAGACTACTGCCAGCTGCCATGCCAATGCCTTTGCTGCCCATCAAGGAACATCCAACCATTTAGCAACAAACGACCTTCTTAATGGCATAGAGGCTACCATGGCCATCGAACCCTCACAGACTTCCAGGAAAAACCTTCACTGCCCATTCCACCCTCAGAAACCCAAGGGCGCTGACTGCCACAGAGCAGCAATCGTCACTGTTTCAGCTTTGCTGATACCACAGAATATTCTGCCCAAGAACTGCCTACCAGGATGCATATCTCTCAATCAGGAGTCATTCAAGTGTAATTGAATCTAACCCTAATCCTGACACATCCAATCCTGCGTTTTCTATCAGCCCCTCTGTCTCTTTTACCTTCGGTTCTCCTACAGGTCCTCATTTAATGGTCAAAACAGCAGCTTGCCCTTCCTTCCTGCCTGTGCCCAGTCAACCAACTAAATACTCACAGCCATCCGATGTCCAACTCACAGCTGACAACAGCTCTCCCATCCTTGGATTCGGTCGAGCGGAAGCATCTTGCCCTTAACCTTGGTGAGAGAAAGTACCACTGGCGGTTTTTGGTTGCGAACTTCTTATTACTTCTCCTCGGGACAGATTTCCTAGCACATCACCAACTGCTCATTGACATTGCCAATAGATGTCTTGTGGACTCACGGCTGGAGCTCCCTCAAAGGATAATTCCAGGTTCCATCACAACGCCTTTCAGCACCTTAACCTTCAATTACTTCTGCTTTAGCCTCAGCAATGCAGGAGCTGCTTCTCAGTAATTGATGGATGTCATCCTGGCAGACCTTCCTTTCTGTGTCTGTTACATCGATGATATTTCAATTTTCTCTCCACCAAAGGAAGAGCACCTCCAACAGCTGCACATTCTCCTCCAATGCCTGCAAGAGTACGGCCTCATCATCCAATACAAAAAATGCCCTTTCACCACCAAGAGGGTAGAATTCTTGGGGCAACTCATAACACCTGAGGATGTCTAGCCCATGCCCGAAAAGGTTGCTACCATCAGGATGTTCCCAATGCCTACCACCGTCAAGGGTCAACAAGATTTACTTGGAATGGTTAATTATTATCATTGCTTTTTGCTTGGCATCACTTCGACCTTGGCCCCACTCTTTGAAGTCCTCAAGGGCAAACCCCTGGCAAGAAGCCACCTTCACTTCCACCAAAAATAGCCTCTCCAAGGCCACTGCTTTCTCGTTCCCTGCACCAGGTCATTCTCTACTGCTTTCCATGGATGGCAGCAGCATAGCCATGGGAGCTGTCTTGGAACAAAGTATACATTGTCAGCCTCGACCCCTCTCTTTTTTTCAGCAAGAAACTCAGCAAAACAGAAACAAACTACTGCAGGTTTGGAGGCAACATCTTTCAGCCTTCAAACTGACCACCTGCCACTAGTTTATTCTATAAACTGTCAGTCCGATGCCTGGCCACCCCATCAGCACCGCCACTTATTAGCCATTGCCGAATTCAACTGCATTCTTCATCACGTTCCTGGGAAACACAGCCCAATCACTAATGCCCTCTCCAGAATCCCATTGATGATAACACCTCGGCCTCCTTCCAAGCCATTGATGAAGGACTGATACATAGAATTAGAAGTCACAAATATATGTACTACAGAGACAGTACTGACGAACATAAACACAATCGATTGAGACTGCAGATCCACCACCAGGCAGGTGCGAAGGTAGGATTGGCTTTCAAAACTCATTTGGCTAAAATTCACAATATAATCTCAAGGACACTACCGATAAACATACCCACGGTAGGAAACAACAAATCCACACCTGACAGGTGTCAGGGAGGCAGGGTTGGAAATCTCATTAGTACTACTGCCTACCTTAAAATTTAAAGAATTTTCACATTTCTTTTGATATTAAAGGATCAAGCAGATCAAAACAGACTCATTCAGATAGTAATATCTAAGCCAGACCATCAAAGGAAATGGTGGAAGAAACTCAAGCTTCTCTTGAACCGAGGTCTATCGACATCAAAGTGCTCCGGGCCACAGCTTCCCAGTAAAGGAAGGAAAGGCCTCTGCCAGTGGGCAGTGCGAAATGTGACATCTCGACAGTGCATTGAAAATGGCTAAGTGGAATATAAGATTATCAGGACGTAGCTGTAATAAGTGAGAAAACGTATCACATATATATAATGCACTCATAAGTCAGTATTGTAAAAACCGATTAAAGGGCACAAATGATGATGATAGAGAGAGAGAGAGAGAGAGAGAGAGAGAGAGAGAGAGAGAGAGAGAGAGAACTAAATCTATCTCCATAATTCTCTGTAATTGTTTCCCATTTGCCACTCTTCCAAAACAAATCTAGCACCAACAAAATCAGCTCATAAACTTCTTCTGAAGAAGCCTGTGACAAAAAAAGGAAATTTTAGATCACAGTCTTGGAAGGAAGTGGAGTTCATAATCCATATATAATGAAACGGTTCGAACGTCGCAAGAAAAG
>NC_061097.1:8690543-8703043 GCF_015104395.2 Macrobrachium nipponense | reverse complement strand
TCGATTTCCTCCTCCTTACTTTAAGGCTTTATAGAGAGTAGACGTCGAAATCATGTAAAAAAAAAAATAAGTAAATAAATAAATAAATAATAGGATAAAGAAATTGCCTGCCATATAGACAATTCTTTAAATGCATTTAGATATTATTTCTTGCAGAACGGAACTGAGGTCATTCTTATCAAGATGCAGCAGCCACCGAATTCGTCTGTGTTCTACAAAACGAAACAAACATTAATTCAAGAAAAATTTACCCCCATGATTCCCGCAGTGGTTTTATGAGAATGATTCCTTCTTTTAAGAGAGAGATGCGACAGAAATGAGAATATTTTGGATATCATGTATATTTAACTTTGTACTTTCTTCATTTTTCCCTCTTTAGTTTCGTAGTCTTTAGGAAGAAGACAATAAAGGTAAGCAAATTACAAGCAACAGAAGGATGAGAAATTAGGATATTATAGCAAAACATAATAGAAAGCTTAAACCATTTATAAAAAGTCCATTTATAAAAAGCATAGCAAAAGTTGAGGGAGAAAATATTCTTGTTTTCCTGGATTCGGTTATGGCTGTGATCAAAGGAACGTTTTACTTGTATATATGAAACCAATAGGGAAAAACATTTTGAAATTCTTAAAACTAAAAACACTTAAAACAGTGGAAAGCGAAATACTTTATTATTCAATGACCTATTTATTTTTTATTTATTAATCTTTTATTCATCTACTTATTTGTATATATTTTTACTATGGGTACATCACCCATTTACCCTCTTATAGTAATCCTTTCTTATTTCATTTTCATCAATCAATGATTTTCACATTAGATTTCTTCTCTCTGTTGTCTTTCATTTATAAATTTTCACATTATTTTATATACTTTAAGATTACCATTATTTCTTTCTTTTCATTTTCCTACCAACGTTTCCTGCCAGGCTAAAAGATCTTCCTTTACAATTCCTTTGCTTCATTTACATTCCTCTTACCTTATTTTGTTTCTCTCTTTTCGCCAACCAAATTATTTTTTTACAGTGTTTACGGGTATCATATGTCACATTTTTAGCCTATTTCCATTTTTTCCCTAAATTTTTTATCTTTTTATGGATCGATTATTGTGATCTATTTTTTTCTTTCTTTCTTTCTTTTTTATCGTAACATCTTTCCACCTACGGTTTCTTTCTTATATCCTCGATCTCCATCCTCGTTCGATTCTCAGAATGCGAGTCACGCATCCCGCCATTCCTATCACCTCGCTGCTTTTGGGGCTTTGGGAAGTCAGCCCTCCAAGCTGATAACAGGAATTCCAAAATCAAACCATCGATGTCTGAAAACCTGGACTTCTTAAGTTATATGTCCAAATCTAAAAACCTAGACTTTTAAAGTTTAGATATCCAAATCTGAAAACCTGGACTTCTGAAGTTAGATATCCAAATCTGAAAGCCTGGACTTCTTAAAGTTATATGTCCAAATTTGAAAACCTGGAATTCTAAAGTTAGATATCCAAATCTGAAAACCTGGACCTCTAAAGTTAGGTAATGACGTCCTTTAACAGTGATTTTCGAAGTCAATTGTTGATAGCTGAGAGTCTGGATTTTCAAGTTTTACTTCCCCGGATTACGATTACCCTTTACATTATCATCATTCCAAGTGATTGTCACAATGAGCCATCATTCTAGCAGAACCAGCCCAATTGACGATTAAGTAGCAAAGCTTTTAAAGGAAACTGCATACGAACTGCGTGCAAAAGAAACAGATGACGAAAGGGCTAGGCTGAGTGATACCATAGATACCATATAGGATATATACCATATAGGAAAGCCTTCATGAGGGCAAGCCAAACTCAGTGAAGGAATAAGAGAATTACAACTTAAAATAATGAAATAAGCGTTAAAGGAAGAAAAGAAAGATTGTCTCAAATGCAGCTGAAGAGCATTCAATAACAAGGTATGTCAGAAATCAGCAAATAAGGTCGTTAAAAAGGAGAGTTGGTGAAATAAACCCAACATAAACTAAAACGAACAAGGGAGAGAACGCAAAGCGCTTAAACGATATATGTTCGCCCATTCTCCAGCTGCGGTTGTCCCTTGATTATGGCCATCCTTTCTTCTTCTCCTTTATCCTTGTTTTACTCTAATTTCTTGCCGGCGCATCTAGTTGCAGAGACAACGTTGTGTGTGAAATAGATTAAATTATAGTTTAAAAAGGCGGAGCTCTTCTTCTTATATTGGCACAGAGCTAACCATTTAGTTCTCCTTACTCAGAGCATTTGGTTGTTGAGAAATATGGGAAAACGCTGTGGCGAGATCACGAGCAAAGCAAGAAAAACAAGCAAACTCCCCACAGTTACATTAATCGTACCGGCTAACAAAATTTAATTTCCACAGCCACACTTTCCCCTTTACGTAATTTTTTACCTGCATGACAATTGGTTCAACGGAAACTACAGAGGTGGAGTGTGATGATCGGGACGTAGGGGGCTGTATGCCAGCATTACCCATAGCCAGTTGTTGAGCCCTTTCCGCTGCTTTCTCGGCCCTTTCTGGTGCTTCCTTTCTCTATTGGAATTCTCTTTCTTTCTCCATTTCTGTTCTTTCTCTTTTTTTTCTTCACTCTTACAGCTGCATCTCTCTTTTCCTGGAATTCTCTTTCCTTTTCCCTTTCTATCCTTGCCTTTTCCCTCTCTTCGGTTACCCAAGTAGCTTATTCTTGGCCCCATAGACCAGCGGCCTTTCCTGCTTCCGTAAAAGCCTTAATCTCTCTAAAGCAGGATTGTTCGCCATTTTGGAAGAGTGTGGGAAATGTGAGGGGACGAAAGGGAAAAAGGAAATTCCTAAGGGGAATCACAGGCGCTAAGCCCTGGAATGACGGTCTCTTGGACGGAGGGTAACCCTAGAATTAACACAATTGAATTCCACGAAGGTGGAATGAAAAGTAAGTCATGCAAGTGAAAAGGGCATGAATTACTCGATGCCACGCGTGCGGAAAGTCTGCGATTTACGTGATCTGAAATTGATCTCTGAAATGGGAATAGATCGTCGCAAAGGACGCAATATGAGCAGGAATACTGCACAAATAGTTCCACGGAACAACAGTCACGGACTGTAAATATTCGCCGCAAAGGGCGTGTAATAGTGGACAATTAGTCAGCAGACTTGTAATGAACACGCATATAAAAATGCGGCAAATATTCGCTCCCGAGAGCGAAATATGAAAACAGTCAAACGGGCTGAAAAAAGGATAAAAGCAGTCAAACAGACGGGAACGAGATGTGTGCATACAAATACTGCAAATGAAATGCTCATGTGTAACAGTCCTGAGGAGTTATAGGTCCCACGGACGTAAAATACGTTCGTCGCATGGACGACCAGAATATAAAATCAGTTACTCAGACTGAAATGAAATACCCTTATATGTAAAAAGAAAGAAGAAGAGAAAAAAAAGTATTTGTCAAATGGGCAAGAAAATTAATATCAAAAGCAGTCAATCAGACTGAAAAAATAAAGATCATATAAGGCGAATCTTTAAAATCTCACTCCGTTGAGCAGGCTATAATGGGATATGCATATACAATAACAATGCGGCGGGAAGAAAACAAGCAGACGTTAAGTGAAATTCGCAACGGCGAATTTATATAATACCTAGGTGTCAATAAAGACGCAAAATTATATACTTCCGTGGGTCACTTTATTGAAATTATTGCTCACTTTTCCCCCAGGTCGGACACCGTTAGAATACATAGTTTAAGGTTGTCTCTTCTACCCCATTCTATTGTTAGCTTTAGTTCCTCGTTGGACGAGTGGTTTTCGGGCTCGCCTACCAATCCGGTAGTCGAAGTACGATTCTCGACTCTGCCAACCCGGAATCAGAGTTATTTATTTCTGGTGATAGAAATTAATTTCTCGGTATAATGTGGTTCGGATTCCACAATAAACCGTAGGTCCCGTTGCTAGGTAACCAATTGGTTCTTAGCCACGTAAAAATGTCTAATCCTAATGGCCAGGCTTAGGAGAATTGTTAATCAGCTCAGTGGTCTGGTAAAACTAAGATATACTTAACTTTCATTGTTAGCTTTATCGTGGGAAAATTGCAAGGTCAGTGACCGTCTGGACGAAGCGGATATAGGCCGGGAGGGAGGGGAGGGGGTTGGAGGAGTAGCCTTGGAGAATGTGTGTGTGTATAGTACATGCGTTCTCCCGTCTAGCCCGATCATGCTAATGTATAGAAAAAAACGTATTGATATTTTTTCCACTATTCTACGTATTCCTTATACAAGATTTTATTTTTTACAAACTGTTACCTCTTTATTTAATGCTACTCACACGAAAGGTAGAGAGAGAGAGAGAGAGGGGAGAGAGAGACGAGAGAGAGAGAGAGTATGAGAGAGAAAGGAATGAATGAACGAATGAATGAATGGGAGCGTTCAGAGTTTGAGTTTTGGCATGTTTTACCTCTTCAGAGGGCGTCCTCGAGATATTGCATATCTTTGCCTACACCTATTTCATCCCACATAGGGTAGGAGATATGTGAGAAAGAGAGACATTCGCCCTGTAAACATTAAACTCTGCAAAAATCGTTTGTGCTCGCTAAAATAACACCCAGCTAAGAGTGGTCACACGCCTTGTTAATGTAATCTCCTTTGACGTGAGATTTACACAAACACAATCAATTTCTTTTGCAAAGGAAGCCTGGCACTGCTTCCTAGAGTAATTGTAACACTTTTCCTAACTACCTTGCTTCATGCATAGCACAGGCCCCAAGGGTTATCGACCTTCTCTCTCGTATCTAGATTCGGCATGCACGCAATTATAAGCTTCCTATTCCTAGCTGAAAAACGAGGCAATCACAATTGTTTTTTTTTTTTATTTTCCTAACAATAAATGCCTAAGGTTAAAAAAATAATGTTATCTTGCTGTGTAAATTTCAGGTTTGTTTTTATTTCATGAAATCACTTAAACCTTGATCTTTTACTAAGAAAAAATCTAGTCAAAAGCTACTCTGATTTAAGTCTGATAGCTCCTGTAACGGATGATTTTCTTTTTCCTGACTATGACCAGTGTGGAGGCCAATCACTTAAGAATACACAAAACAGAGGGGCGGGGCGGAAAGCCAAACACAAGTTAAAGGGAAAATCATAAGGAAACTCGAGAGTTGAATTTACAGGGGAGTAGATTTACACCTTAACATTACTCTACTGATTTAAGGCGCCAATAAGGATGCTAATGACCCTCACATAAGGCCAAATACTGGATTAATTGCTGGTATCAATGAGCCCGTGTCCAAGACACGTGAGATGGTTTCCATAGTGCAATTACTGACTCGAGCAGAAGGACAGGGAAGTATCCACCTTCACAGCAGGAATTTGCAACAGACCTGACACACAGATATCTTAGAAATACGTGTGCGGCAAGGGAGGGGGACAAATATAAGCTTAACCTAAAATCGTAAGATTCCTCACAGGCCAATGAAAGACTGAATTACTGCTCAACTCGTTACTGTACTGAAAAGGGGAGAAATTTAATATAGTCACTTTTCTAAGGGAACCACAGCTCTTAATCAAAGGATCTTCTTAAGGGAAACACCTGCAGGGATGAATGAATCGCTATGGAGAGTCCGCATAAGCACTGATAAGAGAAGAAAATGAAATGTAAAGCAGATTGCCAACACTGTTTCACGCGTTACATTTCTCCAGATACACATCTTCGTAAAATGTAGTGAAGGAAGTCAACTTCTTCAAGGCATTGATAGCCAAGGCTTTCACATGGTGGCCCACAGCTACGTGAGTTCAATCGTGGAGCCAGGTGGGTGCCTGCACAGCCAGGTGGTAGTTTATCATGTGTGACCTGACTTGAACTGGGGTGTGGGAGAAACTGAGGGCGACTTTCCCGTGTCGCTCCCTTTTATTACCTGCAACAAGAGACAGAGGGCAGCACAGGTTAAAGAAATCAAGTGAGCCATGTGTCATTAGAGAAAAAGAAAAAATCAGAGGTGTGTGCTTTTTAATGTTAATTACATAGATGAAGGAAAAGGAATTTATAACACACACACACACATATATATATATATATTATATATATATATATATATATATATATATATATATATATATATATATATATATATTTATACTATATGGGTGTGTGTATGTGTGTGTTGAATGGGCGGTTTTGAGACAAAGGGGAACTGATCTGATATTTAGAAATGGGAACTTAACTGATGTTCCTTAGTGTACTAGACTGCTATGATTTTCTTTTCCAGTTTTATGACTAAACTAATGTTGGTTATTGTAGAGGAGAGATAGAGTGGGCTATCTGCGTTCAAACTTTCATTTAAATCATTTTGTTTAAGAACCTGATTTATTTAGCTAATGCTTTCCTCTTATATAAATGTATTTTTCTAGTTCACGAGTCTGATTTAATTTGCCTTAGATAATGGAGAGGTGGGGGCGTGCTGTCGAGAGAGAGAGAGAGAGAGAGAATGAGAGAGAGAGAGAGAGAGAGAGAGAGAGGGAGAGAGAGAGTTTATCGGTGGTCATTCAGAGATTTCTAAGGCAGAGCCGAGGTAGGTGTATATCTTTATCTATATCCTATATCTATATCTATATCTATATCTGATATGTATATATATATATATTATATATATATATATTCTATATATATATATATATATATATATATATATACATATACCATATATATATATGTCTACATCATTATATATATATATATAATATATATAAATATAATATATAATATATAATTATATATATAATATTATTATAATTTATATATTATATAATATATATATTATATATCATCGAGCTACAAATGTCCTTTAATATCTAATTCGCTCTACCTCGGAATTGATATATTTTCATATATGTACCGAAGGGGAATTTTTAGTTGATAATAATTTTCGTGGCCGATTCGGCAATGTCACTGTCCGTCCTGATTTCGTTCTCGTCCACTGGACAGTGGTTCGATCCCATGAGGGGACAAAATTATTATACACTAAAAATTCCCCTTCGGTACATATATGAAAGTATATCAATTCCGAGGTAGAGCGAATTAGATATTAAAGGACATTTGTAGCTCGAATGATTTATATGAATCACGGTAATGTGATTTATTATTTATATATATATTATATATATATATATATATATATATATATATATATATATATATATATATATATATATATATATATATGTGTGTGTGTGTGTGTGTGTGTGTGTGTGTGTATGTATACACACACACACACACACACACACACATATATATATATATATATATATATATATATATATATATAATATATAGATATATATATATATATATATATATATATATATATATATATATATAAACCAACCATATGGGGTGCAAGCCAGCACAACTCTATTCCGGTCCCAAGCCCAGGTAAACGGTGAGGGTTGGTGGCAGGAAAGGCATCCGACCGTAAAAGAAGAGTCCAGGATATCAGCCTAGAAGAGGTTAAGAAGGCATTGGATAAAATGAAGAAGGAGAAAACAGCGGGACCTGATGGAATACCAGCTGAAGTGTGGAAGTGTTTAGGAGAGGAAGGCATAGACATCCTGTGGGATTTAATGACCAAGATATTTTGCCAAGAAAGAATGCTAGACATGTGGAGAAATAGTCTACGGTCCTAATCTACAAAGGGAAGGGTGATGTGCGGGAGTGTGGGAACTACAGAGGAATTAAACAGATATCACTACAATGAAAATATATGAGAGGATCATAGAAGGAACATGAGAACGGAAACCACAATTTGTGAAGAACAAATTTGGTTTTATGCCAGGAAAGAGCACAGTTGATGTAATATTTGCACAAAGGCAGAGAGTAAAGAAATATAGAGAGAAACAGAAAGGACTACATCTGGTGTTCATTGACTTGGAAAAAGCATTTGATAGGGTACCTAGGCAGGAAGTATGGAGGTGCCTGAGAGAGAAAGACTTTCTGAAAAGTATGTCAGAATAATGAAAGATATGTATGCAGAGGCAACCACGCAAGTAAAAGCGCTGTTGGAACTACAGAGAATTTTGAGGAGAGAAGATAAACACGTATGTAAGAGGGTTATGAACATGGAGGTGGAGGGCAGAAGAAGGAAGGGGAGGCCAAAGTTCAGGTGAAAAGATAAATTAGTGAATGACATGAACGATAAGGGTCTAAGAGAGCAAGATGTACAGGACAGCGGAAGATGAAGAAGGCTAACTAGGAACAGTGACCCCCGTAGGAAAAGCTGATGGCAAAGATATATATATATATATATATATATATATATATATATATATATATATATATATATATATATATATATATATAGTATATATATATATATAATTTTTTTTTTGCCATCAGATTTCCCATTTCTATATGGGAAAAGCTGATGGCAAAGATATATATATATATATATATATATATATATATTATATATATATATATATATATTATATATATATATATATACTATATATATATATATATATATATATTTATATATATATATATATATATATATATATATATATATATATATATATATATATATATATATATTCTTTGCCATCAGCTTTTCCCATTTCTATATAGGGTCACTGTTTCCTAGTTAGCCTTCTTCATCTTCCGCTGTCCTGTACATCTTGTTCTCTTAGACCCTACGTTCATGTCGTTCAATAATCATATCTTTTCACCTGAACTTTGGCCTCCCCTTCCCTTTTCTGCCCCCACCCTCCACCATAATATCCATATATATATATTATATATATATATATATATATATATATATATATATATATATATATATATATATATATATATAATATAAATACTAATAATATCAAAGGTTCCAGATGAGATATTGTATCGGCAATCAGCAGCGTCCATCAAACACATAAAAAGACCATGGTTTTACTTACAAAAGCGGTTTAGCACATAACTCAGTTGCATCTCATTCAGTCTGTAAAAATACAAATATACTCATTTAAAAATATTATAAATACACACAAAAAGTAAATAAAACATCAAAAAATTTGAAAAAACTTAAGAATCAACTTTACTTTAAAAAACCATCACAAGAATGTGTCCAAAGTAAAAGAGAGACCCAGCGCCTAACAACCTGTATGAGTGGAGAAGGAAGAACGAATGACCAAGACTGCAGATCCACCCAAGACTTCAGTTATGGCTAGATATAGAGGAGCAACAGATACGTTGGAGTTTAAAGACGGAACCAGCCGTTTAATGTATAAAGACTCAAGGGTGGTGAGGTAGTTACTGTGGCTTGTACTACCAATAATAGAAAAATGTTTCTTATCAACCTGAATCCTGCATATGGACGCATGGTTCTAATGCTAGAGAATTCAGGTTTGCTAATTCTCTGTCCCGTTCTGAAACTAAATCCCTGCTGACTGTAATATCTCATCTGCAAAACCTTTGGCAAGAACCAACATAAATACCGGGACATCCCGGCACTTACTATTTGTAAATAATGTTGGATCTCATGAAGGTGGCAGGCAGTTTGTCTTTGTGGTTGTAAAATGTGCAAGTCTTAAGAGGACTGATATGGGATAAGATGCATATTAAGGCAGTCAAACTCTAGTTCAATAATGCGTTTCACTTTACTTAAGAGCTTATTATCTTAGGAATAAAAGGGATGGTAGCGAATAGCTTCTTCTTTTCTACGTTGTAAGAGGGAGTTGGCTTAAAAAAAATTTTTGAGAGCAGTCTGTTAATAATCTTAAAACCAAACAAATTTTCTGGATACGAGTTCTGTGAAAAGAAACTTACTAAAAAACTCTATTTCACTGTGAAAAAGTGACCAGCTGGAAGAGTAACGGATAGCCCTGTAAACCATATTGTAAATAGAGTTCAATTTAAAATTCTTAAAACATGTACTATAAAAATTATTGGCAGAAAACTAAATCATAACTATAAGTCAGGACCAAATCCATGTAACGCGCAAACAGAATAAAAACTGTTATATTGTCAACTTACACATGTGAGTCATACAGACTCATATCTGCAGCAAAATGGCCAAACACTGAAACATTATCATCGTATAGGGCTTCAATCACCAAATTAATAAAAGACAATTCCACCACAGTAGAGGAAAAAGACCCCATATAGAATCCACTTTTCTAGCCCGCCCCCGCCCCCCCCCCCACCCCCCCAAGGGGCGTCCCCCCGGGCTCCCCCCGCTCCTGATTGGCTCATGTTACGTACGTGAGGCCTAAAAAGGGGCGGGGCAACCCCAAAACCCCCAAAAGGGGCGTGGCCACCCCGACCCCATATAGACTCCACTTGTCTGGGGTGTGTGGCCACCCTGACCCCCATATAGACTCCACTATTCTGAGGGGGGCGTGGCCACCCCTGACCCCAAATTGACTCCATTTGTATTATAAAGCTCATGTATGTACATGAGCTCATAATTGACTCCATATGTATGATAAGTTCATGTACGTACATGAGCTCATAATTGACTCCATTTGTCTTACAAGCTCATGTACGTACATGAGCTTATATTAGGGGGGCGTGGCCTCCCCTAACCCCAAATCGACTCCACTTTTCTACCCCTGTGACGTCACATAACTATAAGGGAATAAAACCATCCTTTCAACCCTCCACTATTCTGGGGGCGTGGCCACCCCTGACCCCAAATTGACTCCATTTGTCTTACAAGCTCATGTACCGTACATGGGCTCATATTAGGGGGGCGTGGCCTCCCCTAACCCCGAATCGACTCCACTTTTCTACCCCTGTGAACGTCCACATAACTATAAGGGGAATAAAAAAACCATCCTTTCAACCCTCCAACTATTCTGGGTTGGGGGCGTGGGGCCACCCCTGACCCCAACATAATTGACTCCATTTGTCTAACAAGCTCATGTACGTACATGAGCTCATATTAGGGGGGCGTGGCATCCCCTAACCCCAAATCGACTCCACCTTTCCTACCCCCTGTGACGTCACGTAACTCTAAGGGAATAAAACCATTCTTTCAACCCCTGACCCCAAATTGACTCCACCTTTCCTACCCCCTGTGACGTCACGTAACTCTCCGGGAATAAAAACCAACATTTCAACCCCTCACCCCAAATTGACTCCACTATTCTACCTGTGACGTCACGTAACTCTCTGGGAATAAAACCATTCTTTCAACCCCTGACCCCAAATTGACTCCACCTTTCCTACCCCCTGTGACGTCACGTAACTCTCCGGGAATAAAAACCAACATTCCAACCCCTCACCCCAAATTGACTCCACTATTCTACCACTGTGACGTCACGTAACTCTCTGGGAATAAAACCATTCTTTCAACCCCCGACCCCAAATTGACTCCACCTTTCCTACCCCCTGTGACGTCACGTAACTCTCCGGGAATAAAAACCAACATTTCAACCCCTCACCCCAAATTGACTCCACTATTCTACCCCTGTGACGTCACATAACTCTCTGGGAATAAAACCATTCTTTCAACCCCTGACCGCCCCAAATGACTCCAACCTTTCCTACCCCCCCTGTGACGTCACGTAACTCTCCGGGAATAAAAACCCCAACATTTCAAACCCCTCACCCCAAACGAGGACCTTATCGCCTATATTTGCCCAGCTGACTTCACCCCCAACGTGAAATTTTTATTTTTCATAGAATTTGAGTCATAATCTAGGTGGCGAACACAAGGACAAAGGTACACATTTCAATTTTGTTTATTTATTTATTATAACCAGTTTGAAAGAGGTTGAAAAAATCAAATTACAGACGGAATTGTTATTTTATATTTATAACCAATCCTAAATACAGGGGAATGAATTAATATTCTATACAAATACATACATTAGAAAAAAAACTGTACAAACACGAACGCGATAATATGCGCATTCGCTTTTTACTTTTAAAAACAATACTTCAACGAAACATACTACGGCTACTATAATTATTTTTCTAACCTGTTCTTCACATCCACAGCCCTTAGTATTACCACAAACATCTTCTCCAGCACTTTCCCGACCGTGTATCGAAGACGACGACGTTTCATCTAACACCTCAAAGCTTTTAAATTAGCTAACAAGTTTTTCATATATAAATCTTCCACACACCTCTCCAACAACAGGGATAAATTCTTTTTCATTATAGCCACGCAGCATATTTTAACCAATTTTGCTCATTTCATCACAGGTAAATATTGATTCAACACAAGTCGTATTAAACCAGTCCGCTCTGACCGGATGCCACAGCAAAAGGGAAAGATAACATATTTGACATAGTCATACAATGATTTAAATAATTCTTCCTTCAATTTCTTGACCGAAGAAAAAAAGTGATTGAACCTCATCTGTTTGGTATCTCTGCCCAAACGATCGGCGTGATCTTCATCTTTGGAATAAGCCACGCTCTTTTGCGCGTATTCATTATCTTCAATGGGGGCACCAATACCATATTATGTTAATAAAGGTAGCTATGGTGGGTAGATCAACTTCTTCGTCGCATTCCC
>NC_061097.1:8663598-8688598 GCF_015104395.2 Macrobrachium nipponense | reverse complement strand
GCATCAAGATCGAACCAAGGTTTTTCAATTGACAGACGAGACCACTGACAGCCAGGCCACAAAAATCCATAAAAAGAAGCTGGACCTCAGTATCACTGTACCTAAGCCTTTACCTGTGCAGGCTAATTGTCTTGCATACCAAGTGTGAGTCAGAAATCTAATCTTGTTTCACTTCCGATTTTATTGATTATTTCTATCAAATCCACTCAGAAATGTCTAGGTTTAATCTTGATGTGAAACAGAAATTTAAATTTTATATATATATATATATATATATATATATATATATATTATATATATATATATATATATATATATATATATATGTATGTATGTAATGTATGTATGCATATATATCAGCAACTATCTCTGTAAAAAATAACTTCCATTTTTATAGTCGAGATTTTTGTTTATAAAAGAATTGAAAAATGAAGTAATGAACAATACCCCGCACACGTTTGTATATGTATATGTATATGTTATATATATATATATATATATATATATTATATATATATATATATATATATATATATTTATATAATAAATTTTTGTTTCACATCAAGATCAAACCTAGACCTTTCATTGAGAGGCGAGGGCACTACTAGCTGTCAAACGCAGGTCTGTACCTGACCTTTTACCTTGGCAGGCTCATTTCCTAACATGCCAGCAAATTTTATCCAAATTCCTGACCCACCAGTGACCCAGTTAATGATATTATATTCGAATTATCCCTTTTGAGTGGATTTGATAGAAATAATTAATAAATTCTGTGGTGAAACAAGAATAGATTTCTGATTCACACTGGGTATGCGAGACAATTAGCCTGCCCAGGTAAAGCCTTAGGTACAGTGATACTGAGGTTCAAGCTTCTTTTATGATTTGTGTGGCCTGGCTGTCAGTGGTCTCGTCTTTCATTTGAAAAACCTGTGTTCGATCTTGATGCGAGTCAGAAATTTATTTCTGCTCCGCACGTGATTGGCTGTTGATTATTTCTATCATATTCACTCAGAAGTGTTAATTTGAATGAAATGCTGTCAGTTGGGTCACTGCTGAGTCAGAAACCTGGGGAAAACTCCCTGGTATGCAAAGCAATTATCCTGCCCGGATACACCCTTAAGTACAGTGGTACTTAGTTTCCAATTTCTTTTATGACTTGTGGGGCTTGGTTGTCAGCTGTTTTGTCTTTCAATTAAAGGACCTGGGTTCGATCCTGAAGTGAGTCAGAAATTTATTTCTGTTCCACACGTGATTGAGTGTTGTTTATTTGTATCATATTCACTCAGAAAGGGTAATTCGAATGAAACTGTGGAGTCGTGAATCTAGGTAAAGCTTTAGGTATAGTGGTACTTGGGTTCCAGCTTTTTTTATGACTTGTGTGGCCTGACTGTCAGCAAGGAAACGATGAATGAATATAGAGTAATTTGGTATTTATGAAAAGATAAAAGCTTTTTGAAACGTACGATGCTCATTTTGTATTAGCTGTCATATCTACTACTGCAAACACAATTCGAGACTGTGTAGGTAGTATAGATAAAGTTAATTTCCTATCTTTCCTGAAAATCTAACCACTTGTTGCAAGTAATAAGTCTGAAATTCTGTAAAGAATGCTGAAGGCATTAATACATTACCTGGTAACGTGACCGACATGAAATCTCTGACCAACACACAAGACAATTGCAAAAATTAGTTTAGGCACTAATTTAAACTCTGAACTACAAAAATGGACTTTATTCCTAAAAGATAGGCAAGATTCTAACTATCACGAGAACAGGTAGATTAAGATAATAAAAAAACCAAATTCGTTTATTAAAAATCGACACATAGAAAACGGACTGTACAAGGGGGGGGGGGGGGGGGGGCGGAAACCCCTTGTAATTAAGAATGGTAACTGAAAAATGGTAACATGACTCGAGCGGGAAGGCATTGAGTTACCTTCTCTCTCTCTCTCTCTCTCTCTCTCTCTCTCTCTCTCTCTCTCTCAATTCCACAACTACCTGGGAGGTTAAATTTGGTCCATAATTATAAAAATATATTTATTTATAAAAGATATGCAAGAGTCTAACCATCAGAAAAATTTGAGTAACTGAAATCAAGATTCCTCAATTAAACTAAACATATCTACAATTGCAAACATAATTCTAGACACTATAAGTAGTATAAACAAAGTTAATTTCCTATCTTTCCTAAAATCTAACACTTGCTACAAGTAATAAGCCCGAAATCTGGTGAACAATCTTTATATATACATTACATATAGCTATATATATATATATATATATATATATATATATATATATATATATATATATATATATATATATTATACATACACACATATAACATTTTGCATCATCCAGTTTACAAAGATATGAACTAACCGAACATAGCCTCTTTGGCATCCGGTGCACATGAAGAGGTTCATGCAAAAGAACTAGCCAGAATTTCAGGTTTTTTTTCTAACATAATCATCTTACTTACAATGGACTAAAGAAACTTTGATTTTGAATCTAGTTTTATTGTGTCGGATATTCACTGAAATGAGGGATGCAGCCTGCAATAACCCGGCAAAAAGGATTTGTTAACAGCAATTTACTTGTAAATGTTCGAAAATGAGCGTTTAAAATTTTCGCCGACATAACTCTATTACAACGTTTTTTTTCGGAGCCGATAGCATTGTTAACCCGAAACTTCTGCAATACTTGTACTAAAAAAGAAACATATTTCAACACTGGTTGTAGTGTAGAGTTCCTGTTCTTCGCGATAGAAACCTATGTTGATGATATTTTTAATTAAGTTGGAACGAGGAGCGCCTGACCTTAAAATGGATATTCGACGAGAATGATTCTCCAAATAAATTATGTTTAAACGACACAACAAAGGCATTAAAACTATAACGATGCACTTCGTGACAGTCGGACTGCTTGTGTGAGTAATATTATTTCTATAACATTAATTTCTGAACAATATAATAACGGTATCTTTACTCATAGCAAAATGGAATCGGTTAGTAATTGCCTGAAAAACAGCTATTCCTTTGAATTAAGGTTTCTTTGGCTTCTGCAGGAGATTACTGAATCATTTATGTGTGTGAGAAAGATAGAGACTTTTAGAGTTAATTGACTTGCATCATTAAAGTACAGGTGAATAAATACGCTTTATGAACCGGTAATTTACTTAAGAAATCCCACGAATGATGACAGCAAACCATTCATCATTGAATGAGCACAGTAGCAGAGAGTAACAGTTATCTTGGAGTAATCTAGTTTCATGATGGCAAACATTTACCTTGAAAGACTATGAGTAATGACAGCGAACATTTAATACTGAATAATTTCAGTTTATGGAAACATTTACCAAAGACAATGTCCAATATCATTGTGTGAAGGTCTCTTGAAGACAGTGTGACGACTGAGTATTGTTCATTTACCTCGTAAAAGAATTAGAAAGTATTAATCTGATGTTACTTAGAATTCATACTTCTGAAACTCATTAAACTTGAAAACAGACAACAAGAAAGAAAATTAGTAAGTATTTCCCTCTTAACAGTGAACCATTAAACTATAGCATTTTTTCATGAAACGGAAGTTGCAAAAATACTTTTATGGACAAAAATGACACTAGCACTGAAATGACCTATCCTTTTTTCTGATGCTGGCCTGGCTATTAAATTACAGATTTCAATTTAGGCATCGCAATGGCCTCTGGGATTGTTTAATACAAAACATTTCAGGCAATTATTGTGCTGCATCGCACATTTCCGAAATAAAGAAATTAGAGGTGACATTGAATCATTTACATATTTTATCATTAAATCTTCTAGGACACGGGAATCAACAATTACGAGTTAATTGCCATAATTATGGCTATTCGTTGAATGATGTTTTCGTGTGTAAGTAATTAAGAAAGAAACTTTAGCCGTAAAATGCGACATTAATTAAATATAATTAAAAACTGAAAATCAGTGTTAGGAATTTCATTAGACCGTGTGCATACATTCCAGTTATAGAGAAGAGCGACGTACTTAACGATTCCCAAGTTTTTTATGGCTAGCACATAATAGTTTGAAAGTCTTTCATGATAGGCTAGTTAGGAAGAGTGAATTTCGAAGCGTTCAACAGGAAATGGCGAGGTTATTTCCTTTTCTATGTGATTAAGACAATTCTTCTTTTGAAATTTAGTTAGGCACACATTAAACGCCACAAGGGCTAACCAGTCTAGCAATTTTCGTACCGCAGGAGTTATTTTTTTTACTCTCTCTCTCTCTCTCTCTCTCTCTCTCTCTCTCTCTCTCTCTTCACACACACACACACACACACACACAGACACAAAGGTTAGGCAAATACATTATTGTTTTGTTGAGTGAGTCTCATAAATGCATAAAACTTTGTTCAGGCCAAGCAAGATAATAATGTTGCTTGATATTTGTGTTGTTTAAATTCCTCTATAAAATAACACACGTGATAAATCCTATTCTTATTCAAATTATTTTCTGTCGATTCATTCCCTGGCAGGAGGAAATTTTCCCAGATTACTAGGCTCTTCCCAAAAGTTAAACTCTCCGTAAAGTTTCGTTCACACCAGGTGTTGGCATTCTTCATTGCCAATTTCTGGAAGTATTTTATTTCTTACTCTGTTCAAAACAATACTGGATATTATATTTGTGATCTAACACATGATACTGATAGTCCGGTGTTTATTGCACTCACGTGCTCCTGGTATTTTTGGTATTGTGATAAATGCCCATTTATACATCTGTGTTGCAGGCTCTCCACCTTCATATATTCGTTCCGCTATTTCCATCAATATATCAATGATGTATTCTCCCAGAGCTACCAAGATCTCTGCTGCTAGTCCATCATCACCTGTTGTTTTATCACTTTATATTTGTTTTAAAGAGGCTTTTATCTCTGATCTAATTATACTTGGTCCCTTTCCGTTGTCATTCAAATCTAGATGTTCTACCCTATCTTCATCAGACAATTCTCCAATATATTCCATCCATCTTTCCAATATTTCTTTTGACTCCATTACTATAGTTCCATCCGCTTTTTTATACCAATGCTGATGTTTCTCTTCTTTTTAAAAGTAATTTCGTTCCCCTTATCATACTTTCTCCGTTCATCCCTTTTATCAAAACCTTCCACCTCCTCACAAATCTCATCCATCCATTTCTCCTTTGCCTTTTTGCATTCCCTTTTAATAATTCTATCCAGAGCTCTATATCTATCTGAATTTTTACCCTTTTATTGCCTTCTTTCATCCATCATTATCAAGGTATCCTCAGTCATCCATTCTCTCCGAGCTCTCCTCCATGTTGTTGGTATTATTTCATTACCTTCTCTCATTGCATTTTCCATATTTTGCCACTTTTGCTGTGGATGTTGCAGCACTGGGCCTTCCTCCTTAAGTTGGTCATATCTATTTCTTACAATTATACTATACTGGTTCTTCAATTCCTCTTTTTTCAATAATTTCAGTTGCTTCTTTGATTTAGGTGTACTCTTCCTCAGATTTTTCAACTTCACCATCACTGTTGCTACAACTGGTACATGGTCACTATTACAATCAGCTCCCGGGTAGGTTTTCACCTGCTTGATGGTTAGTAAGTCCATTTGGTTTCTAACTCTATCACCAGGGCTTTTCCATGTCCAGAGATGCCTTGGATGATGCTTAAACCAGGTGTTTGATATAATCTGTTCTCTCTCTAAGCACCAGTCTACAAATCTGTTTCCTCTCTCATTTCTTCTACTTAATCCAAAAGGTCCAAGTATATCTGCTGTTCCCTGTCCCACCTTCGCATTGAGGTCACCAATAACCATAATACCTTCATGCTCCTTGCACTCATCTCTTGCCTGATTCAACTCCAGATAAAATTGGTCAACGTCCTCTTCATCATGTTCCGACGTAGGTGCATATACTTGTATTATGCATATATTGAATGGTGTGTCTTTTATTCACACCAACAAAATCCAGTCAGATACAACCCAATAGCCTATCAAACATGGTTTAATAGATTTGTCCAACATCACACCAACACCTCCCTCAGTACTCTGGCCTCCTGAGTATATGAAGGTTCCTCCGGTTGGAGCTGGCGAGCATCCCACACCTGGCCATCTAACTTCACTAAGCCCTAATACTTGTAGTTTCATTCTTTCCTCTTCTCTCTCTACATTCATTTTCTTTCCAGCCTGATATAATGTTCTAACATTCCAAGTAGCTATCCATATTTTTCTTGTTTTCTGTGGTTTTTCGCTTGTCAATACTTTTCTTTCATATATATATGAAATTATTATTGGGAATATAATTAAAACACTGTTATGAATATGATTCGTTATCTTTGAATTATCTTTTTTTTATTTTTTGTTAAGCGGATGTGATTGGCAGTGACATTCTTTAAAATGTAGATATCATCATTTTGACTCTCCATGGAAACATGTCTAAAGGACAAGACTCAGCATTGGCTTCAAAAATGTTGACGCAACCTCCTTGGGTGGCGCGATGTCGCAGGTCGCTGCCTAAGCAGAACAGACCACGCCCTATGCCCATGTAAAGGTGGAAGCAGATATGCTTTTAGAATCTGGTTTTGAGTAGATTTTATGGGCGTGTTAATGATCTGTACATGACGTCATGAACTTGTGATGAATTAGGGCGACACTTTTGTGTGAGTGTCTTGCGAGTGAATTCGTGCTTGCGTATGTCGAGCTATTCCTCTACATAAAGGGAATGTAACATAACTAAGATGGAGAACTCCTTTAAGTGTAATTTTAATTAGTGAGAATTTGTTGAATGGGTAAGCATACTTACTTTTAAGCCCAAGTGTGGCTTGTCTTTGTATTGTGAATGTTTGTTTTAAAGATGTCCTATTCCTTGTGACCTTTTGATTTTTGTTATTTTGATTTATTTGCAATTAACGTATGTGGATTTATTTTTCTGTCTATATCTAGATTGTTTCTTGTGGGAACTTATTTGATAATGGGAACTTAACTGATAGTTCCGTGGTTATGGTGTTACTTATAAGACTGTGCTATTACTTTCTAGTTTCATGACTAAACTAATGTTAGTTATTTAGAGAAATGGGTGGATGGGTTTAGTTCGATCCCCAGGGTTATTAGAGTTATTAGGATTTTAAATCTTAATTTTCAGTTAAACAATTTGTTAAAAGCCAGTTAATCCTTTTGATCTTAAATAAATGTACTTTTGTAGTTCACGATTCTGATCTAGTTACTTTAGGTACTTGTGTGTATTACCTGAATGATTGAGAGAGAGAGAGAGAGAGAGAGAGAGAGAGAGAGAGAGAGAGAGAGACCAGCGTCACCTCAGCGCCTTGCTGCTACAAGGTCATTGCTACCAACATTTGTTGTTTTTCCCTTTTATAACTGTACCGAGGTTGGAACCTTGGCAACAGTTATTTTGGTGGTAGCGGAGCCTCCCCCTCGTTATGTAGTTATTTTGGTGGCAGACTGGAAAATGAACCGTTTATGCCTGTTGAGTTATTTTGTTGGCAGACGGGAAAATGAACTGTTTATGCGTGTTGAGTTATTTTGGTGGCAGCTAAATAGGCAGCATTGGGTTATGTTTATGGAGAGACTTGTTGTAAAAATGAATAAGGATTTCAAATATTAGGTGATTATTGATAGAAATTAGTTAGCTGTTATTCTGGTACTGAGAAGAAGAGTTTTAATTAGGGTCACCGTTTTTGCCCTCATGAGACGCCTTCAAGTATGTGTTGCTCAGTTGATATCTGTGAGTGCGTGTGTTAACTAAAGTGATCCCTCCTATGGCACTAGATCATGATCACACACACAAGTATGTGTGTATTCACGTGTTTTTACATGCACTCAAATCATCAGTATAGTGTTCTTTCATTGACAGCTTGAGTGTTAAAATTTTTTTTATGCTTTTGTATTTTTTTCCTCTTTCTTTCTTTATTTGTGAAGCAGAACATGTTAAGTTTTGTTTTAAGATGTGTTGATCTTAGCACGTATTTAACGGCAACGTATTTTATTTTTTTTATAGAATACATAGGTATGCATATACAGGTTTCATACATGCGGCTCAGTTCTCAGGGTGCTTAGATTGCTTTTTTTGGGCCTTGGAGACAGTATCTCTCATGCATACCCACTCATCGTATTATTCACTGAGCAACCAGCAAAGTGAGGCTTGTGTGGTCCAGGGGGTAACGGTAGTATCTAAAGGGAGAATGAGTTTTTTTTTCTGTGTACCAGGGTTAAGATGGTGAGTTCCTTTCCTTTTCTTTTTTTTCTCCCTTATCTCCTCCTTTCGGCTTTGAAAACAAAAGTTCAATGATTTGGCCTTGATATGGGGAAGTCAGCTGTTAGCTACTGAAAGGAGATGTGCTACACCCGTATGGTCTTTTGGAACGATTTTTTTTCTTCTGTGTAAAGAGAAAATGGATATGGTGCAAGCTTTCCTTGTGCTTTGGAGAACGCCTTAAACTATTTTAGATTAATTTTATAATTTCAAGATCAGATTTCGGCCACACCCTGATGTTCCCTGGATGCAAGTGTTTTCTTTTTTTATGGGTTCAGTAGACAATTGCTTTAAGCCTATGTTAGTCACAGATGTTACAGGTGTCACGGGAACAGTCAACAGTTCCATTGGCTTTTCTTTTCCCCTTTTGGATGTTAGCCATCGCTGTCACTAGTTTTTTTTTTTTTTTTTATCACGACCGAATTTGAATTTCTTTTTCTCTCTCAGAACAGTTTGTGTAGATTTTTAATATCTCAATTCGTGACTTAGAATCATTTTTCGGAGATGCATTTATAGTTTCAGCCCCTGATGCTGCAACGAGATTTAGGGGAGAATTAGTACATTTTTGCATGTGTGAATAATGGCACTACATCTTTTTTTTTTCTGGATATTTATGTTCCAGAAATTGGTGGGCTCTTGCACAAAACCCATGTTGTGTGTTCAGTTTACTGATAATGTTGCAGAGCCAATATCTGATGAGGTGTCTGTTTTTCTTTTTTTTCTCTCGCTCTCCTCCCGAGTCCATGAGCATATGTCGCAAGGTACGACAATTATGACAATTGTGTTTTTTTTTCTTTTAAGTTGTCGAGTGTTTCGGCAAATATTTCCAGGTGTCTATCATATGAGAATTTGGTTTTTGCTCATGGGTGTCTTTGTGGCAAGTTTGCCAGTGATAGGAAACTTGACTAAGTTTCTGGTGGCCTGTGCCGAAGTGAATATGTGGAAACTTTTGTTTAGACACTTCGGTTTGTGGTTTTGTTTGTAATGAGTTATGGCCCACTGATGATTTTCTCTAGACTTCCTTAGCAATGTTTTGGGAGCATTGATACTTTTATTTTTAGCAGTTTTTGCCCTTCTCAGCAGTTATGCTAAACAGAGAGTTTACAGTTTTTGCCGGTAACATGAGCTCCTTAGGGATGCTTTTCGAGGTTATTTAACTGGCACAGTTTTTAGAGTCCGATCACGAGGAGCATTAGAGGTATAATATTTTGGCCATGTGGTATTTTGTTTTGTTGGAGAAACTCCATAGCTTAGGCCTATGGTGAAAAGAGCTATGTTTTAGTCCGCTGTTTTGGATTCAGTTATTTTGGTGCCAATGGAAACCTTTGTGAGAGAAGGTATGTGGTAATATTTTCAAGTGTAACAGCTAAATGCTTTGAATGCATTTTTCGCCGAACAGAGGGTTTTTTATTACCCGTTTTTTATTTTACCCTGCTTGATTGGGGGTATAACGATGGAGGGGAATAGGTGTATTACCTGGGTGGTATTAATAATATGTTGTTTTTTTTGCTGAGTCACAATTTTGAGTGTGAATTTCCTCTAGCGGCAAGTGAGTTGTCTTTATAATGCTGTTTTAGCTGATGATGTTATTTTTCTGACCAAGTATATTGATTGTTCAGTTCTCAAGACAGACATTTTCTTTTTGGTACGAGTTGAGGTCAGCGGAAAGCTGTTGTAAGTACTGTGCCTGTGAATTATGGATGAATACTGGAGGTGGAATTGTCTTTTATTAATTTGGTGATTGAAGCCCGATACGATGATAATGTTTCAGTGTTTGGCCGTTTTGCTGCAGATATGAGTCTGTATGACGCACATGTGTAAGTTGACAATATAACAGTTTTTATTCTGTTTGTGCGTTACATGGATTTGGTCCTGACTTATAGTTATGATTTAGTTTTCTGCCAATAATTTTTATAGTACATGTTTTAAGAATTTTAAATTGAACTCTATTTACAATATGGTTTACAGGGCTATCCGTTACTCTTCCAGCTGGTCACTTTTTCACAGTGAAATAGAGTTTTTAGTAAGTTTCTTTTCACAGAACTCGTATCCAGAAAATTTGGTTTTTAAGATTATTAACAGACTGCTCTCAAAACTTTTTTTAAGCCAACTCCCTCTTACAACGTAGAAAAGAAGAAGCTATTCGCTACCATCCCTTTTATCTAAGATAATAAGTTCTTAAGTAAAGTGAAACGCATTATTGAACTAGAGTTTGACTGCCTTAATATGCATCTTATCCCTATCAGTCCTCTTAAGACTTGCACATTTTACAACCACAAAGACAAACTGCCGACCTTCATGAGATCCAACATTATTTACAAATTTAAGTGCCCGGGATGTCCCGGTATTTATGTTGGTTCTTGCCAAAGGTTTTTGCAGATGAGATATTACAGTCACCAGGGATATAGTTTCAGAACGGGACAGAGAATTAGCAAACCTGAATTCTCTAGTATTAGGAACCATGCGTTCATATGCAGGATTCAGGTTGATAAGAAACATTTTTCTATTATTGGTAGTACAAGCCACAGTAACTACCTCACCACCCTTGAGTCTTTATACATTAAACGGCTGGTTCCGTCTTTAAACTCCAACGTATCTGCTGCTCCTCTATATCTAGCATAACTGAAGTCTTGGGTGGATCTGCAGTCTTGGTCATTCGTTCTTCCTTCTCCACTCTAACAGGTTGTTAGGCGCTGGGTCTCTCTTTTACTTTGGACACATTCTTGTGATGGTTTTTTAAAGTAAAGTTAATTCTTAAGTTTTTTCAATTTTTTGATGTTTATTTACTTTTTAATGTATTTATAATATTTTTTAATGAGTATGTTTTAATTTTACAGACTGAAGATGCACTGAGTTATGTGCTTAAACGCTTTTGTAATAAACCATGGACTTTTTTATGTGTTTGATGGACGCGATGCTGATTGCCGATACAATATCTCATCTGGAACCTTTATGTATATATATATATATATATATATATATATATATATATATATATATATATATATATATATATATATAATATATATATATATATATATATGGAGGTGGGAGGGCAGAAAAGGGAGGGAGGCCAAAGTTCAGGTGAAAAGATAAATTATTGAATGACATGAACGATAAGGGTCTAAGAGAACAAGATGTACAGGACAGCGGAAGATGAAGAAGGCTAACTAGGAACAGTGACCCTATATAGAAATGGGAAAAGCTGATGGCAAAGAATATATATATATATATATATATATATATATATATATATATATATATATATATATATATATATATATATATTTTCTTTGCCATCAGCTTTTCCCATATAGAAATGGGAAAAGCTGATGGCAAACAAACAGAATATATATAATATATATATATATATATATATATATATATATATATATATATATATATATAATATATATATTCTTTGCCATCAGCTTTTCCCATTTCTTTATGGGGTCACTGCTCCGAGTTAGCCTTCTTCATCTTCCGCTGTCCTGTACATCTTGTTCTCTTAGACCCTTATCGTTCATGTCATTCAATAATTTATCTTTTCACCTGAACTTTGGCCTCCCCTTCCCTCTTCTGCCCTCCACCTCCATGTTCATAACCCTCTTACATACGTGTTCATCTTCTCTCCTCAAACTTTTCTGTAGTTCCAACAGCGCTTTTTACTTGCGTGGTTGCCTCTGCATACATATCTTTCATTATTCTGACATACTTTTAGGATAGTTTTTTCTCTCTCAAGCAGCTCCATACTTCCTGCCTAGGTACCCATTCAAATGCTTTTTCCAAGTCAATGAACACCAGATGTAGTCCTTTCTGTGTCTCTCTATATTTCTCTACTCTCTGCCTTAGTGCAAATATTGCATCAACTGTGCTCTTTCCTGGCATAAAACCAAATTGTTCTTCCCAAGATGTGGTTTCCGTTCTCAATGTTCCTTCTATAATCCTCTCATATATTTTCTTTGTATGTGATATCAGTTTAATTCCTCTGTAGTTCCCACACTCCCGCACATCACCCTTCCCTTTGTAGATTGGGACCATTAGACTATTTCTCCACATGTCTAGCATTCTTTCTTGGCAAAATATCTTGGTCATTAAATCCCACAGGATGTCTAAGCCTTCCTCTCCTAAACACTTCCACACTGCAGCTGGTATTCCATCAGGTCCCACTGTTTTCTCCTTCTTCATTTTATCCAGTGCCTTCTTAACCTCTTCTAGGCTGATATCCTAGAATCTTCTTTCATGGGGGATTCCATCTCTTACTATTGTTCTGCGGTTTTCTTCATTTAGTAACTCTTCAGAGTACTCCTTCTATCTAGTTATTATTCTTTACTCTTTTGATAAAACTCTTCCTTTTTGTCCTTTATCTGTTTGATATGTGTTAGATCCTTTGATGATTTATCTCTACTTTTTGCTATCTTGTGTATTCTCCGTTGGCCTTCAGCTGTCTCTAAGTTCCCATAGAGCTTGTCCATTGTGATTGCTTTTGCCTGTGCTACTGCCCTTTTAGCTTCTTTATTTGCAGTTTTCCAAGCTATTCTATTTTCCTCAGATTGATTCCTGTCATAGGCTACCCCTGCTTCCTTTTTCTTCCTTATATTATCTTGGGTGTTAGGGTTCCACCACCAGCTCTCTTTATCATTTGGTGGTCCTCTACCAGATGTCTTCCCCAATAATTTTTCTGCTATTTTATGGATCACTGTACTATTTCCTGTCCACCAGGTGTTCACATCTGCCAATCTGAAGCCCCTAAGAACTGCTTCCTGAAATCTCTCTAATTTCTTGCTCTTCTAATCGCCACCACTTTATCTTCGGTTGGACTACCTTTTTACCCATTCCAACTCGTCTTAACAAGAGATCTGACACTACTAGCCTGTGTTGTGTGCTAACACACTCTCCTTTAATGACCTTACAAATCTTCACTTCTGTTAAATGGTTCCCCTCACATTAAAAAATCTATCTGCGTTTGTCTTCCCCCACTACTATATGTCACAGTCATCATTTGTGAAAGAGGTGTTGTTAATTGCCATGTCAAATGCCAGTACAATGTCTTTTGTCAATTCTCCTTCCTCATTCATTTCTCCCATGCCATGTCCTCCATGTATCCTACTAATGTTTTCAAGATTGCACCTGATGTGTCCATTCAAGTCTCCCCCGAAAGCTAACCTTTCTTCTATTTATGTTGATGTCATGACTTCATCCATATCTCACCACCTCTTCACTGCACCCAATCTGTGGTGCATATTCACTTACTACATTCGATTATATGACCACCATAGCACAACATTACTTCATTATTCTCTTACTTTTCCTTTCAACGCCCACAGTATTTTCTTTCATTTCTTTACTGATGACAATCCCTACACCCCTTCTACCTGTTTCATCAGCTACGCTGTACAGCAACTTATAGCCATTACCTACGTTCTTTGCTTTATTTCCTCTCCACCTTGTTTCCTGCTCACATAAAATGTCCACTCTCCTTCTCTCCATGACATCTGCCACTTCCCTGCTTCGACCCTTCATGCTGCCAACGTTCATTGTTCCAATTCTCATTGCTTGAACTTGCTTCTTTAGCCGCGCCCGTCCTTGACGAGGTAGAAATTGTCCATTTATCGGGGAGGTTAGGCGAGGCCTCCACGCATCGTGTGAGAGGGGAACGCCCTCGCCATCTACTGGTAACTATTCCTGACTGATCATGGTTTCGGCAAAACTTTTACGGTCGGATGCCTTTCCTGCCACCAACCCTCACCATTTACCTGGGCTTGGGACCGGAATAGAGTTGTGCTGGCTTGCACCCCATATGGCTGGTTTATATTATATATATATATATATATATATATATATATATATATAATATTATATATATATATATATTTATATATATATATATATATATATATATATATATATATGATATATATATATATGTGTGTGTGTGTGTGTGTGTGTGTATACGACACACACACACACACACATATATATATATATATATATATATATATATATATATATATATATATGATATATATGAATAATTATCACATTACCGTGATTCATATAAATCATTCGAGCTACTAATGTCCTTTAATATCTAATTCGCTCTACCTCGGAATTGATATACTTTCATATATGTACCGAAGGGATTTTTGTAGTTGATAATCATTTCGTCCCCTCATGGGATCGAACCACTGTCCCAGTGGACGAGAAACGAAATCAGGACGGACAGTGGACATTGCCGAATCGGCCACGAAATTATTATCAACTAAAAATTCCCCTTCGGTACATATATTGAAAATATATCAAGATTCCGAGGTAGAGCGAATTAGATATTAAAGGACATTTTTAGCTCGAATGATATATATATATATATATATATATATATATATATATATTATATATATATGATATATATATATATATATATAGGATATAGATATAGATAAAGATATACACCCACCTCGGCTCTGCCTTAGAAATCTCTGAATGACAACTGATAAACGGCTCATCTCTCTCTCTCTCTCTCTCTCATCTCTCTCTCTCTCTCTCTCTCTCGATCTCGAAACACACCCCCTCCCCCAACCTCTCCATTACCTAAGGCAATTAAATCAGACTCGTGAACTACAAAGTACATTTTATATAGAGGAAAGCATTAGCTAAATAAATCAGGTTCTTTTTAACAAAATGATTAGATGGAAGTTTGAACGCAGATAGCCCACTCTATCTCTCCTCTACAATAACCAACATTAGTTTAGTCATAAAACTGGAAAAGTCATAGCAGTCTGTACACTACGGAACATCAGTTAAGTTCCCATTTTCTAAATATCAGATCAGTTCCCCTTTGTCTCAACCACCCATTCAACGCACACATCACACACCCATATATATATATATATATATATATATATATATATATATATATATATATATATATATATGGGTGTGTGTGTTATAAATCCTTTTCCTTCATCTATGTAAATTAACATTAAAAAGCATACACCTCTGATTTTTTCTTTTTCTCTCAATAACACATGGCTCTCTTGTTTTCTTTAACCTGTGCTGCCCTCTATCTCTTGTTGCAGGTAATAAAAGGGAGCGACGCGGGAAAGTCGCCCTCAGTTTCTCCTACATCCTAGTTCGAGTCAGGTCACACCCGATAAACTACCCACCTGGCTCTGCAGGCACCCACCTGGGTCCTCGATTGAACTCTCGTAACTGTGGGCCACCATGTGAAAGCCTTGGCTATCAATGCCTTGAAGAAGTGACTTCCTTCACCTACATTTTACGAAGAAGTATACCAGGAGAAATGTAACGTGTGAAAGGGTGGTGGTAATCTGTTTACATTTCATTTTCTTCTCTTATCAGTGCTTATGCGACTCTCCATAACGATTCATTCATCCCTGCAGGTGTTCCCCTTAGGAAGATCCTTTGATTAAGAGCTGTGGTTCCTTAGAAAAGTTACTATATTAAATTTCTCCCCTTTTCGGTACAATAACGAGTTGAGTAGTAATTTAATCTTTCATTGGCCTGTGAGGAATCTTACGATTTTATGTTAAGCTTATATTTGTCCCCCTCCCTTGCCGCACACGTATTTATACGATATCTGTGTGCCAGGTCTGTTACAAATTCCTGCTGTGAAGGTGGATTCTTCCCTGTCATTCTGCTCGAGTCAGTAATTATACGATGCAAACCATCTCAAGTTTCTTGGACACGGGCTCATTGCTACCAGCAATTAATCCAGTGTTTGGCCTTATCTGAGGGTCATTATCATCCTTATTGGCGCCTTGAAATCAGTAGAGTAATGTTAAGGTGTAAATCTACTCCCCTGTAAATTCAACTCTCGAGTTTCCTTATGATTTTCCCTTTAACTTGTGTTTGGCCTTCCGCCCCGCCCCTCTGTTTTGTGTATTCTTAAGTGATTGGTCTCCACGCTGGTCATGGTCAGGAAAAAGAAAATCATCCGTTACATGAGCCATCAGACTTAAATCAGAGTAGCTTTTGACTAGATTTTTTTCAGTAAAAGATCAAGGTTAAAGTGATTTCATGAAATAAAAACAAACCTGAAATTTCACAGCAAGATAACATTATTTCTTTTTAACCTTAGGCATTTATTGTTAGGAAAAATAAAAAAATAATTGTGATTGCCTCGTTTTTCAGCTAGGAATAGGAAGCTTAGAATTGCGTGCATGCCGAATCTAGATATGAGAGAGAAGGTCGATAACTAACCCTTGGGGTCTGTGCTATGCATGAAGCAAGGTAGTTAGGAAAAGTGTTACAATTACTCTAGGAAGCAGTGCCAGGCTTCCTTTGCAAAAGAAATTGATTGTGTTTTTGTAAATCTCACGTCAAAGGAGATTACATTAGCAAGGCGTGTGACCACTCTTAGCTGGGTGTTATTTTAGCGAGCACAAACGATTTTTTCAGAGTTTAATGTTTACAGGGTGAATCTCTCTCTTTCTCACATATCTCCTATCTCACGTGGGATGAAATAGGTGTAGGCAAAGATATGCAATATGTCGAGGACGCCCTCTGAAGAGGTAAAATATGCCAAAACCCAAACTCTGAACGCTCCCATTCATTCATTCATTCCTCTCTCTCTCTCTCTCTCTCTCCCTTTACCTTTCGTGTGAGTAGCATTGTTTAAATAAAGAGGTAACAGTGTAAGAAATAAATCTTGTATAAGGAATACGTAGAATAAGTGGAAATATCAATACGTTTTTTCTATACATTAACATGATCGGGTAGACGGGAGAACGCATGTACTATACACACACACATTCTCCAAGGCTACTCCTCCAACCCCCCCCCCCCCCCCCCCTCCTCCCTCCCGGCCTATAATCGCTTCGTCCAGACGGTCACTGACCTTGCAATTTTCCCACGATAAAGCTAACAAATTAAGTTAAGTCTATCTTTGTTTTACCAGACCACTGAGCTGATTAACAGCTTTCCTAAGCCTGGCCATTAGGATTAGATATTTTTACGTGGCTAGGAACCAATTGGTTACCTAGCAACAGGACCTACAGTTTATTGTGGAATCTGAACCACATTATACCGAGGAATTAATTTCTATCACCAGAAATAAATAACTGATTCAGCGTTGGCAGAGCCGAGAATCGAACTTCGACCACCGGATTGGTAGGCGAGCGCGAAAACCAATCGTCCAACGAGGAACTAAAGCTAACAACAGGATGGGGTAGAAGAGACAACCTTAAACTGTGTATTCTAACGGTGTCCGAACTGGGGGAAAAGTGAGCAATAATTTCAATAAAGTGATCCACGAACTATATAATTTTGCGTCTTTATTGACACCTTGGTATTATATAATTCGCCGTTGTGAATTTCACTTACCGTCTGCTTGTTTTCTTCCCGCCGCATTGTTATGTGTTATATGCATATCCCATTATAGCCTGCTCAACGGAGTGAGATTTTAAAGATTCGCCTTATATGATCTTTACTTTTTCAGTCTGATTGACTGCTTTTGATATTAATTTTCTTGCCCACTTGACAAATACTTTCACCGAATCGCTTTTTTTTCTCTTCTTCTTTCTTTTTACATATAAGGGTATTTCATTTCAGTCTGTGTAACTGATTTTATATTCCGGTCGTCCATACGACGAACGTATTTTACGTCCGTGGGACCTATAACTCCTCAGGACTGTTACACATGAGCATTTCATTAGCAGTATTTGCATACACACATCTCGTTCCCGTCTGTTGACTGGCTTTTATCCTTTTTCAGCCAGTTTGACTGCTTTCATATTTTGATACGCTCTCGGGGCGAATATTTTGCCGCATTTTTATATGCGTGTTCATTACAAGTCTGCTGACTAATTGTCCACTATTACACGCCCTTTGCGGCGAATATTTACAGTCCGTGACTGTTGTTCCGTGGAACTATTTGTGCAGTATTCCTGCCCATATTGCGTCCTTTGCGACGATCTATTCCCATTTCAGAGATCAATTTCAGATCACGTAACTCGGAGACTTTCCGCACGCGTGGGCATCGAGTAATTCTGCCTTTTCGCTTGCAGAGGATTTATTTTCATTTCACCTTCGTGGAATTTAATTGTGTTACTCCGTCCAAGAGACGTCATTCCAGGGCTTAGCGCCTGTGATTCCCCTTAGGAATTTCCCGTTCGTCCCCTCACATTCCCCACTCCTCCAAAATGGCGAACAATCCTGCTTTAGAGCAGGTTAAGGCTTTTACGGAAGCAGGAAAGGCCGCTGGTCTATGGGGCCAAGAATAAGCTACTTGGGTAACCGAAGAGAGGGAAAAGGCAAGGATACACTGTAAAAAATTGTCCGTTGAAAAAACGGTAAAAATCCTGGCAGTAATGTTGCCGGGCATTTACCGTTAAAAAAACGGGTCCCGTAATTTTTAATGTACCGTATTTTCTCCCGTATTTGAGAAAATACCGTATAAAATTTTAACCGTAAAATTTACGGTTTTACCGTTAAGTTAACCCATAACATACCGTATAATTTACGGTTAATATTTTTATGGGATTTTCTCAAATACGGGAGAAAATACATATATACAGGGTGGGGCAAATCAAATGCCCGAGTTTTGATAGGCTATTAGGAAAAGTAAAACCATACTTACAGAATTATTTGTTGTTTTATTCGAATCAGTATACAATGCAGTTTGTGTGATCACTTTTTGAAGATGGCGGCCATCTGTAGCGATGAACTGTTGAAGGCGATGTCTGAAGTTTTCAGCTGCTCTTTGGCATATCTCACTTTCGGCCACACAGTTTGGAAGAATTGAAGATGCAAATCCAGGAGGAAATCTCATCAATACTACTCGAGATGTGCCGAAGAGCAGCCGAAAACTTCAGACATCGCCTTCAACCGTGCATCGCTACAGATGGCACCATCTTTCTGATGCCATCTTCAAAAAGTGATCACACAAACAGCATTGTATACTGATTCGAATAAAACAAATAATTCTGTAAGTATTGTTTTGCTTTTCCTAATAGCCGATCAAAACTCGGGCATTTGATTTGCCCCACCCTGTATATCACTGCGCTACACAACCCCACCCGCCAAAACTTTGGAGTGGCTAATTTAAGAAAAAAACACAAGGGTGAAAAAAATAATCCTAAAACATATTTCATACCTTCCTTGTGGGGCCACATTTTATAAAACATTTGTAAATTTTACCAATAGTCATATATACATGTTTTTTAAATTTATTTTATGTAAAATTATAATTACATCTCATACAATATCAAAGCAGATAAAAACTAAAATTGGTAACAAATCCTATACTTGTAACATATTTGTGTAAATTTATTTGACATAGAGTATACAGTAACTTTTTGGGATTTGTACATGATTTTTCTAATATTTCTTTGCATTTAATGTTAATATTTCTTTGCATTTAATGTTAATATATCTTTGCATTTTATGTTACAATTGAAATAGTAACCTAAAATTCCTTGTGCAGGTCATATATCCAATTGGAGAAAATAATGAGAAGATTAACTTTCAAAAAACTTTATTCTTGAAAAACAGATTTATATTTTTTTTAACACAAAATTTAACATTAATTATTTATACAGAAGAGTTTGAATGCTTTTTCACTCCTTATTCCTTAAGCTCATATGCAGAAAACTCTGCATTGAAATTAATATTCTTGGATGGGTGTGTGCCACTTTTTATCTTTGTTCTGGTATTTTTTGTCCCTTTTTCTGGATTTATTATGAAGAAACACCTGTAAAAATTACAAGATATATGAACATGATGGTAAAAATATTGTAAAACAACTGCTGACCACCACACATATTACTAAGTACAGTACATGATCATTTAAATATAAATTACCTGCCTGATATGCTTAAATAAAAAAAAAAACTCAAGTAACTTATTACAACAGCTTACCTCTGCATAAATTACAGTGTGACTGAAGCTTCTGATGGGTAAAGACTATCAAATATGTAAAATGCTGCGAAAACCATGGCCATCACAGCAACGAGTGAAGTCAAGTCTGAGTTGATGAATCTTCCATCAACTGCAACTATGAAGCGGGTAGCCTGGAGCACCAATGTCCCTGAAAATTAAGCCTTGGTGAAATACTGTAACAATAGGATTTTGTAGTAGTATGTGTGGTGGGAATAGAAAGCTTGAATTGGATGAGAAGACAGAAGCAAATGCCAATCTATACGTATTATTTAAGTGAAGCATTGTTTATTGCAGAAACTGCCAGGAAAAAAATTATTTAGACAGTGGGTGACAATTAGAAGGTCAAACACTAACAACTTTAAGACTTCTGATTCTTCTAGAATGACAGTTTACAACATCATACTTTGCAATTTTGGCTCGGTTAGCAATATTTCTATGAAATCTATGAATGTGGCTCCTGAACGTGGAGTATTTTAAAATATTTTGCTCACAGCCTTCATGTGGGCATGAAATACACATACTAATCTCATTTCTGCGTAGCCTATAGTGATTGAAATATGAAACAAATGATGGCAGAGAGTTATTACAAATACTGAAGTTATACATCTCTGGAATAGATTGACCCCTAGTATGTAAGAAGAGAAATCTAGTCTATGAAGTAATTTATTTAACCCAAACTATTGTTTTGGCTGGCATAGGCTAATACTTATAATATAATCCACATTTAAGCAAGTCATAAAAGATCTTGTTAAGTTCTCTCTCAACTTATAAACCTCCTGCAAACTGGTTTTCTCTTTAAATAGCCAAGACTATTTTGCTTGATATTCAGCCATGTTGATTTCAAGCTAATATCAGGATATTCCTTTAAAAAAGGGATTGCCACTCTACCTTGTTATTCTACAACCTATGGTAGGTTAATACCACTCAAGGGTATAGGCTACATAAGACTGAACTGGAACATAGCCTTTACAAAGTCTAGAATACTATTTTTGCACTAAGTCCTTTTTAAGTCTTTTCAAGTCTAATACATGGTATTACTTCATTATAATTAAAAGAACATATTATGATTAATTATTCACACCTAAATGTACAGGCTATATAAAACTTAGCATGTATCATCCTTGTCAGGCTATTACTTTGTCTAATCCAGAGTAGTTTATATCACTCTTAGGCTATTTGAATTACTTATTTAAAATAGAAACTTTTAGAAGCACATATCACCCTTGGCAGGCTATTACTTATCACAAGTTATATAACACAATTACTTGCTATGTACCCATACAGTTAGGCTAGTGGCTCCGAAAGAAGAAAGGCTGCTATTTTTCCCCGGTCTGGTTTAGCCTAGGGTAAACAACCGAGTGGACTAGCTGTGGCCACCTTAACCATCTTAGGACCACCTTCAGAAAAAGTACTTTACCACGTCCTGACACCGGAGATGGGCACCAGTCATGATCAACGGTCTAGGTTAACAATCTGGTAGTGGGATGTTTATCAGAAGTTTACCACATAGCTTCACTAAACAATGTACGGTAATTGTACTTTCTAGTCCTGGATTATTTATTGCCATCTAAATATACAGGTTGTATAAGGGGGAGAAAAACTAACTAGTCCCACGAGTCGTCGACACAGGCAGTCTTCATAAATAAAGGCCTAATCTTATTGTAGGCCGCAACTACAGTAAAGTTTTATCATACTAAATACAAAAGTCTTTAAACTCACCTGACGCTGTTCACTCTTCAATCTTCATAATAGAAGAAACCACAAGAAGACATCTCCCTGTAGAGCAGACGGCAGAGGGGACTTTCCGACCGTTTGTTTATGAAGTTTGAAGTGTTCCGGCACCAGCCACCATACGGAATGAAAACATACGCATTGCGAAATGCGTATCAGATCGGGATAATTGTAGTATATATGATGTTTTTGGTCCTTTGAATATACAGTGGAACTTTTATTTTTTGCCTGTTTCATAAAACGTAATGTTGGAAGTGGTAAATGTACAAGCATATTATTATATTAATAAACTAATAATTTTGTAGTTATGTGGGATGGAAGCGGATGGCAACTTCATATAAACAGATGCCAATGTGATAATAATAAAACTAATAACTTCTAGAATATTGTATTTTTAATGATTTAGAAGAAAATTTGAAGCTTTTAATGTTTCATATAGACTTAGTCTTAACATTTAACATAATTCTGTCAGAAAACATTCAGGTTATATGAACCATTATGATAGGGGCTATACCTCAAATACGGAATTTCTCCGTAATTTCAGGTAGGTTGTCCTTATGACAATGATATTACGGTAAATGACCCGTAAAAGATAATGAAGTGTATGTTAAAAAGGTTGATCGCCCGTTTTTCTGAAATACGGCTAAGAACCGTATATTTTTACGGAAATTTTCCGATTAAAACTACGGGTTTTTTAACAGTGTAGAAAGGGAAAAGGAAAGAGAATTCCAGGAGAAGAGAGAAGCAGCTGTAAGAGCGAAGAAGGAGAAAAAAAGAGAACAAAAGGAGAAAGAAAGTACAGAAATGGAGAAAGAAAGAGAATTCCAATAGAGAAAGGAAGCACCAGAAAGGGCCGAGAAAGCAACGGAAAGGGCTCAACAACTGGCTATGGCTAAAGCTGGCATACAGCCCTCTACGTCCCGATCATCACACTCCACACACTGTAGTTTCCGTTGAACCAATTGTCATGCAGGTAAAAAGTAACGTAAAGGGTAAAGTGTGGCTGTGGGAAATTTTGTTAGCCGGTACGATTAATGTAACTGTGGGGAGCTTGCTTGATTTCTTGCTTTGCTCGTGATCCCGCCACAGCGTTTTCCCGCATTTCTCAGCAACACCATGCTCTGAGTAAGGAGAACTAAATGGTTAGCTCTGTTGCCAATAGAAGAAGAAGAGCTCCGCCTTTTTAAACTATAATTTAATCTATTTCACACACAACGTTGTCTCTGCAACAAGATACAAACATAAAAGCAGTTGCGTATGAAAAAGAGATGCGCCGGCAAGAAATTAGAGTAAAACAAGGATAAAGGAGAAGAAGAAAGGATGGCCATAATCAAGGGACAACCGCAGCTGGAGAATGGGCGAACATATAGATAAATTAAGTCAATTACTTCAAAGGTCTCGTTTAAGCGCTTTGCATTCTCTCCCTTGTTCGTTTTAGTTTATGTTGGGGTTATTTCACCAACTCTCATATTTAACGACCTTATTTGCTGATTTCTGACATACCCTCTTACTGAATGCTCTTCAGCTGCTTTTCAGACAATCTTCCTTTTCTTCCTTTAACTCTCATTTCATTATTTTAAGCTGTCATTCTTTTATTCCTTCACTGAGTTTGGCTTGCCCTCATGAAGGCTTTCCTATATGGTATATATCCTATATGGTATCTATGGTATCACTCATCCTAGCCCTTTCGTCATCTGTTTCTTTTTGCACGCAGTTCGTATGCAGTTTCCTTTAAAAGCTTTGCTACTTAATCGTCAATTGGGCTGGTTCTGCTAGAATGATGGCTCATTGTGACAATCACTTGGAATGATGATAATATAAAGGGTAATCGTAATCCGGGGAAGTAAAACTTGAAAATCCAGACTCTCAGCTATCAATAATTGACTTCGAAAATCACTATTGAAGGACGTCATTACCTAACTTTAGAATTCCAGGTTTTCATTTTTGGACATATAACTTTAAGAAGTCCAGGCTTTCAGATTTGGATATCTAACTTCAGAAGTCCAGGTTTTCAGATTTGGATATCTAAACTTTAAAAGTCTAGGTTTTAGATTTGGACATACAACTTAAGAAGTCCAGGTTTTCAGACATCAATGGTTTGATTTTGGAATTCCTGGTTATCAGCTTGGAGGGCTGACTTCCCAAAGCCCCAAAAGCAGCGAGGCGATAGGAATGGCGGGATGCGTGACTCGCATTCTGAGAATCGAACGAGGATGGAGATCGGAGGATATAAGAAAGAAACCGTAGGTGGAAAAGATGTTACGATAAAAAAAAAAAAAAAAAAAAAAAATAGATCACAAAAATCGATCTATAAAAAGATAAAAAATTTAGGGGAAAAAAAAATAGTGCTAAAAAATGTGACATATGATACCCGTAGACACTGTAAAAAATAATTTGGTTGGCGAAAAGAGAGAAACAAAATAAGGTAAGAGGAATGTAAATGAAGCAAAGGAATTGTAAAGGAAGATCTTTTAGTCTGGCAGGAAACGTTGGTAGGAAAACGAAAAGAAAGAAATAATGGTAATCTTAAAGTATATAAAATAATGTGAAAATGTATAAATGAAAGACAACAGAGAGAAGAAATCTAATGTGAAAATCATTTAATTAATGAAAATGAAATAAGAAAGGATTACTATAAGAGGGTAAATGGGTGATGTACCCATAGTAAAAAAATATACAAATAAGTAGATGAATAAAAGATTAATAAATAAAAAATAAATAGGTCATTGAATAAATAAAGTATTTCGCTTTCCACTATTTTAAGTGTTTTTAAGAATTTCAAAATGTTTTTCCCTATTGGTTTCATATATACAAGTAAAACGTTCCTTTGATCACAGCCATAACCGAATCCAGGAAAACAAGAATATTTTCTCCCTCAACTTTTGCTATGCTTTTTATAAATGGACTTTTTATAAATGGTTTAAGCTTTCTATTATGTTTTGCTATAATATCCTAATTTCTCATCCTTCTGTTGCTTGTAATTTGCTTACCCTTATTGTCTTCTTCCTAAAGACTACGAAACTAAAGAGGAAAATGAAGAAAGTACAAAGTTAAATATCCATGATATCCAAAATATTCTCATTTCTGTCGCATC
>NC_061097.1:8636098-8656098 GCF_015104395.2 Macrobrachium nipponense | reverse complement strand
TCCACTTCGAGAGAGAAGTATCGGGGGTCATCCAAGTGTCAACAAAGGTCATCTTCAGAAAACGACAGCTCCAAGATCTCATCCCAAAGGAAGCTGGAGGCAAGGTTTAAACCTGAAAAAAATGAAATTGGGAATAGTTGCTCATTTTGGAACATTTCTCATCATACTGGAATGTTTGAGCGTGCGTATATCCCATAGTTATATCTCTACAATCATGTACTTTAAAGCATTATTTCTGTATATATATGTGTACCAGTGAGTGGCGTTGCTGCAGAACAACCACAAACAATTTCCAGGATAGAAAATAGAACTGGGTTGACAGAGTTAAACCTCTCGAATTATAAAAAAAAAAAAATTCTTCATTCCCATCTACGCAATTCATAACGCTTTTCAAAGGGTTTTGCCGCATATTTTCTTCAGGGAAACCTACCTAAACTTCTCAGCGGGAAAATACATCTAACAAAAATATCTGCATTGTGACTTTTCACAGCATTTTATTAATTATGATGCTCAATTTTATGAGACAATGTTCACTTACATTACCTTTCGCTCACCTTCGCAGTGTCATTATGTAACGTCATTAGTGTGATAATGAGATAATTTCTCATAACAATAAAAATCTTATGGTTCTCATACATTAATGGCTACACAATAATCTTATCCTTATCCAAACTGGCAATGTTTTTTATTGTGATGCTGCCATTGTGTGATATTGGGTTTACAAAGTTTATGACTTACAACCCTCAACATCCAATAATTTTCCTTCGTCGAGGGCTACAGTCTAGTTCGACTTTTCTACTTTAACCATATATACTTATTTTGCTTTTTATTATAACCTTTTCTTTAATCGGAATAAGAATCAATTCTGTTAATATTTCGTAGGAACATCCTATTATCCAATGACGAAAATTGATCTTTATATTTTATGGCAACCAGTTTTTTTTCTTTTTTTTACTTTTTCAGAAGACGCAAATAACACCAAAGCATTTCATGCAGGTCGCCCTCTCTCATCAAAATCTAATTAAACTAAAACGGTCATTCTTTTACTGAATATTTTTGTGTCTCCGCCTTCGCGCTAATTACGCCGCCTTGTGTTTCTGACCTTTGATGTGACGCCACGAAAATTGTTGGTGAAGACTCGGGGATATGATGAGTGGGGTCGGGGGAGGAACAGGTCCCATAGTGTGATTTAATTAATGTCATGAATTCTCTTTGGAGAAAGAGGTCTTAAATCTCTTCTTTTTAAGGGGGTGGGATGCAGAGTACGAAATAGTGAACGTTTTTATGTCAAAGGTGATACAGCGGAATGTTGCACGAGTGATTTCAGTGCCTCGTACAATACTCTTGTGGTTGAATTTTGGCTTCTGTTCGAAAGCCTTTGGTTTCACAATAGCTTTTTTATATCAACGTAATGATTATATAGTTTGGGTAAGTATTTGGTACTGTTGTTTATTTTTGCAGTAAAATTAGAAAAAATGTACCGTGTTTGGTGTAATTGCTACCCTATAGCACTGGTTCAAAGCCCAGAATAGCAGGCACGAATCAGTATAAAAATCGAGGAAAATTCTTGACATTATTTCTATTTATTACATGTTATTTTTTAATTGCTAATTTGCAACGGTAACATTCATCTAAGATAAAAGTTTCTAACATTCTGCACCTCTCGTAACGCGGAGGGTCATGACATCAAGACCTCAGCCCTTTGAACGAATTAATGATATTAATGAAATGCAGCAGAGAGGACTGGTCCCTCTCCCGCCCTTATACGTTTCAACGACAATTTTCAGGGCCCAACATGCAAGGTTACGAACACATAATGTTGTAATTATTACGCTAATTATTTTTTTCGCACAGCAAACGACGAAGACGGAGAAGGCAAAAATGTCCGGAAAAGAAGGTTTTAAAAGCTTATTCGTCCTTTAAATGAAATACATTTTGTCTAATGACATCATAATGAGAAAGGGCGACCCGGATGGAACGTTTCTTTAGTGTCGTTTGCGTCTCCGGGGAAGCAAGTAACCGGTTGTCGTGAGATATTACGATCAATACTCTCCAAGCATTCTCTCTCTCTCTCTCTCTCTCTCTCACTCTCTCTCTCTCTCTCTCTCTCTCTCTCTCTCTCTCTCTCTCTCTCTCTCTCTCTCTCTCTCTCTCTCTCTTGTAATCCTGACCTTTCCGAGATTCTACTAACAGTGAATACGCAAGACAAGAACTTTGGCGAAAGATCATAGATTTATGAATGATGGGTTACCTACTACGCGCGCGCGCACACACACACACACACACACACACACACACACACACACACATATATATATATATATATATATATATATATATATATATATATATATATATATATATATATATATATATATATATATATATATATATATATATATATATATATATATATATATATATACTATATATATATATATATATATATATATATATATATATATATATATATATATATATATATATATATATGTGTGTGTGTGTGTGTGTGTGTGTGTGTGTGTGTGTATAAGCAAATACCACATGAAAATGACATGCAGAAGTTCAAGCGCTTTCCTCTTTATTAAGACATTGTCAAGGAACGAATGAAATACAGTTGGAAAGAAAGTTATCAGGAATACAAAAGGATCAAGAAAACCAGATGGTTATTTTCAAAAGGGTAAAAATCAAAGAGATAATCCAGGATTATCGGATATTATACGGTCGTAAATTTAAACACAGATTTAACCATAAGAGAAACTAAAGCGTAGCATAAAATTGAATATATTAAATTTGTTGTTTATATTTATCTAAACTTTTTCCATTATGAAGGCTGTCGCGAAAAAAAATTAGTGAACAATTTTTCCATGACTGAATTCTACCTGGACCCTACGTAAAAAAAACTCCACATAATCCAATTGGCGGCAAAGACGTGATGGTTCAGTGTCTAAGCACGTTATCCGAGTTTAAATTATTAATTAATTTGTAGATTCAAATGGAATAATTGTATATATATTCATTTGTCCAGATTCAAATTAACCTAAAGAGATTAAGTCTTTATTATGAAGATTTAAAGATGCAAAAAATACTAGCTCACGTGGGAGCGAGCTGCGGCAGAAGCACTCAGGCTTCCTTCCTTCAAGAGACACTGCAAGAAGCAGACTTAAAAACCGTGAGCTCTAGCAACCACGTGGTATTTCCTTTCCACTAGAGGCAATTGGCTGTTGACATGTGTTTAATTATTTGATCGGAGTGAATCCTAGTCATCGTCAGCTTAATGCTGGAATTATTGATATCAGTGTTCATGATTTCAATTCGAAATAATTGTAGACTTCATGTTCTGTGAATCAACCTCATTTTGCACATTGTTTTAGAAGGTTTCAAGCCCACACAAGCACATGGTACTTTCATGTTATCGTAAGTGCGATAAGGCCCCTCTTATAAATGTCACTTTAGTATTTTGTCTTGGTCATGAGAGTAGGAGAATTTTTTTTAAACAAAATTGTAAAATCTTAGTTGAACCTAATTTAGTTGCCCTTATGCACGGGCTGGTAGCTATCCCTTCAGGTGGGTCTATCAGCCAAAAACATCCAGCACGTACTAGTGCAAGTTGTTGTTGATTTATCGTGACATTATTTTTGTTACTCGATCACCAGACGAGACCTAAGTGACCAGTCCCCAAGCAACGACAGCTGGATTATGGTCTTCAACGTTTTGTTAGTGGGTCACTCACAATTACCCTCAAACCTCCCGCAAAACGAGGGAGTGGATATTGAGATTTACCGAAGTCCGGGCGGGCTGATATCCAGTCTAGCCTCCGAGGCGTTACCTTTCACGAATAGGAGAGGTACCACCTTGCCGTAGTGTATCTGGGGGCTAACGACCTGGCGCAAGATTCTGCCAAGGTAGTATGGGATAGGCTGAAGGCCTTCTTAGAATGCATATGGGCGATTGTCATTACCATAGCCGTTTGCATTGGTGAAGAGCGAGAATGCTGTGAGTATGATGCCAGAGTAAAAGCCTTCAACATGCAGGTTCAAAGGTACTGTGTGAGACAGAAACTTCATGGAGTACAACATTTGCCTATGAACCCTGTGGGTTACAGACAAACATACGTTTGATAGAGTACATTTTCACACCCATGTGCAAGGTGTGCTTTTGAATCGTATCATGAGATTAATCCCCAGCGAGGAGAACTAAATGACAGTTCAATCTTTCAATTTCATTATCAATGTAGAGTAAAAAAGCGGCATCATTTCCTTCTTCCCTTGCCAGATTTGTTTACTGGAACTAGCCTTTCTGTTAAATTAATGTAGCTTGATTGTAACTTCCCTCACTAGCCAAATGGTGGCCTCACTTGAGATGCACATTGAATCTATCATAGTCCTCCTGACTGCTTCTCTGACTCGTGCTCAAGGGAATCTCCTTGGCACTCTGAATGTAAGTGTGTATCAAAATTTGTTAAATCGTATACAAGCTGATGAACAGTAGCTTAGATAATTGTACTTAGTGAGTACCATTAAGCCAGAACCCACCATTGAAACTAGAGTTGTGAAAACATTAGAAGATGCAGGGCAGACAATCACTTTGCTGCTCAACCTGGCTGGCATAATACAGGCAAAAACCTGTTTGCCTTGCTTAAAATAGCTCCCATTGCCTGTGTTCAAGTACAGAAAAGTGAGTTCGCCACTTTTAAGGAGCTGTTCAATGTTCACATCAATCAATGTGCTGATTTGTACTATGTAGTCAAATTTACTTACCTAATTGGGTCTTTTGAAGGGGAGCCACTCAAGCTAGTTCAGTCATTGAACGTAAATGGAGCCAATTATACTATGTCACTCGATTTGTAAGATAACTACTAGGGGACACTGGTCATATTGCATTGGCAGTTAGCCAAAATTTTTTCCCTAAATGTAATTGTATCCAATTAAAACATTTACGTATCAAGCTCACTGTTCCAATAGAACAGATCATATGTCTCAGTGGTTCCACGTTGAATCAAGGTATGTTACTTAGTCTTATCAATCAAAATTATCACAAGGTCAAGTATATCAGAGAGTAGTTCATCATCACAAAAGCACTTTTTCACAAGATGAATTTGTCCTAGGATTTGGATTTTTACATTCGTAGCATGGAAGACCATTCACTACACAGAGGAGACAACTAAGTCTTGTCACAGACTGCGCTTACAAAGGGGTTAGAAACCAATGTCCCTCACACGATGTTGTGTCCATTTTGTAATGGTAACCATACAGCCTTGATAGTGGCTGACTATTTCAATTTGTTTGCGTTGGGGATGGAAAAGATCGATGGAGTGAGAGTGTTTGTCACTCACAATGGCGTCACACTGTATGGCTGAGTGCCTCAGTTGGCCATGGAAAGGTTAGATATCTCTACTGCACATACTTTATGAGTATGCAGACTAGTCAAAGACGATGTTGATGTTGATATGTGGTGGAAACTAGACACCATAGGAATCTCACTACATGAGCAATTCACTACCTCTGAACATGTTACCATGCAAAAAGACGAGAAAAGTATTGCCAGAACCAAACAAGGGTACCAAGTAAGGTTATTGTTTCATGGGATTGAATGACCTAGTAACAATTACCGCAATGCTCTGGCGCAACTGAAATCACTTGAGAAACTGTTTGATAAGGATCCCAGTTGTGGTAACGATTACGAAAACCTTTCAGACGTACTTAGCTGCAGGATTTATTAAGGAAGTTAGAAATCCAAAAGTTGAAGGTTACTATATCCCCACGTTGGCATATAGAAGCACAGCCTTACCACACTATTATGTATAGTTTGCAATGCTTTATCGAAAGTCAAGGGTGAGCTTTCACTCAATGATTATTTGTATCCTGGATCTAACCTGGTCGAAATGTTTTATCATTTATTGATTAAATTCAAATGTCATTCACATCCCATAATCTCTGATATCTCTAAAGTTTTTCATTGTTTATTGTTGCATCCAGATTATGCAAAATACGCTTGTTCCTTGTGGCGACGGGGGCCTACACAAGCAGCCATGTACGCCTTTTAAGTAGCAGTGTTTGGGGCTATGAGTAGTCCTACATAGTGCACGGTGCTCAGAACCCACCTCCAGGGGAGGGAGGAGAGAAAACTTAAGTTTAGTCATTTTACATGGACCATTACCCCCTACAAACTTATGAGAACTTGATCAGATTGTGGAGATTACGATGCTCATTGGTAACCATTAATGGTGTTGGCCAGGCCTAGGGGATAGGAAAGACGATAGTTTGAATTTGAAACCCTGCAAGGAAACTGGGGAAGATATGTGAGGCACAGTACTCACAAAATACACCAGGGTAGGTTGTGACAATGTGTTGTCCAGGAACGCGAACAGGAAGCAAGTAAGATACTAAAATTCACACGGGGAATAATCGTAGGAAAAACTGAGCTACACCTTTTCACAAACAATTCCAGCTAAGCATATGGGACAGTAGTCTATGTTAGGCAAGGGGAAGGGCAAGTAAATATTCTGACATCAAAGATGAGAGTCAAGCCAAGAAGGCAAGCTAAACTAACTATCCCCAAATTAGAACTCTTAGCTTTATTATTGGGATTTAGGTGAGGAAAACATTTGAGAACACTGTTGAGCATTTGCATCATTATTGTCTAGACTGATAGCAATGTAGCTATAGCCTGGGTAAACAGTAAAGAGGGAAACAAGAACACATTCATATCCAATAGAGTGGGGAGATTAACTTTATTCAACAAGGATACGCCATGGAACTGCAGTACTTCCCCACCAAGCCAAAATCACTTGTGGTATGAGGGACCTATTTTTCTCCATCAAAAAGGAATGGCTGAACCATATGTCGAGGGAGGAGAAACTCCCATACAATAAGCTTGGTTGTTGCTGCTCTGAGAGAACTCAGAGAAAATGAAACGCTGATCCACCTGCAGAGCTTTAGGATCTGAAGGGGAGAAGTGTCGATTTTTTTAAGTTGATCTGAATCATGCAACTCGTTTTGAAGTTTGGGAACTGCAAGGCAGATCCATTACATAAGTTAGTTTATCTAAAGCAATGGCATCACCTTCCCCAGTGTGTGGCCACTTGGAAAAATGGAGTGCGAATACCTACACGTATTGATAGTTTCATCAAACAGTTAAGTTTAGTGTTATGTAATGGAGTTGTAGGTATGCAAAGTAGATTAACCAATTCTTAAACACCTCCACACCACTCACAGGCATTGTGGAGTAAACACCATAATCACCCTCTTTCGGCAGGAATGTTGGAGCCTGGGGTTAAGGGCCATTGCCAAGCAAGTGGTAGGTAGGTGCAGAGCAAGTATCGTGGCCTTCAAACCTCTTCTCTAATGACCACCTCCTCCTCCCCTCCTGACTGACACAGCACTCATGCTACTTCTCTTTGGAAAGGTCAGAGTGGACCACACCAGCCCCATCAAGATTGTCTAGCCACCCGTGCAGTATACCTGGATCACTGTAGTGGGCTGAATGCTGATACATTCGTGTTGCTGTTGAGGAGATTCGCTGCCACACACGGAGCACCCTCTACAGTAAACAGTAGCAACACTATGACTTTCCATGCAGCAAGTATCTTACTGCAGGAGGTCTATAAAGAAGATGTGACAGCAGTTCCTGCACATGACAGGAATAAGATGGATTTTTCAAACTCCCAGAACTTGCTGAAAGGGAGTTTTTTATGAGAGGTTAATAAGAGTTGAGTGGATGGTTATGACTACTCTTCGACAAAATGTGTTCACTGAGGAGCAGCTTCAAACTCTCATCAAGGAGGCCGAGGCTGTAGTTAACAACCATCCTTTGATGTATGCAGGGGACCTGTGTGAAGATGAAATCCTCACACCATAGCATCTCATATGTGCAGATGTGGTTCATCTGCTACCGCCAGTTGCCCCTCATGAAGACATGCATCAGACCTTGACCACTTGGCAACTGCGACACAAGTACTTTGGGCTCACAGAAACCCTCAAGCATTTCAAATGCACGACTTTCGAGAGGGCCCCCCCCTACTGCACTGTGTGAAGGCAACATTGTGTTGGTCAAGGCATATAAAAAACGGAAGCATAGTCAATGTTGTCTCGGTAAGGTAAGATCATCAGGGCATATATATAATATATATATATATATATATATATATATAATATATATATATATATATATATATATATATATATATAGATATATATATATATATATATATATATATATATATATATATATATATATATATATATATATATATATATATATATATATATATATATATATATATATATATAATATATATATATATATATATATATATATATATATATATATATATATATATATATATATATATATATGTATGTATGTATGTATAACTAAATCACGAAAGTTTGGAACGTGATAAATCCTTAAATAAAGGTATCAGCCACGAAGGAAAAGTAAACAACAGACTTAAATACAATTTAGTTGCCTTAGAGATATTTTCTTTGTATATGCATGTTTAATATGTTTTGTGAATAAGTTTTTGTTTACCAAAGATCTGTTTGTGGTCAGCTGTCGCCCTGTATAATCTCTATTTGAAGTGGTTCTGTGCAAGCATTGGGCATTCGCTTGCTATGTAGTTTATTATCATGTTTTTCATATTGCACTTTCTGCTTATGGGTGAGATGTTATTTCCATCTACTGTTCTTTGGACATATCTGGTTCTGATCTTATGCCGTTTTCAGCATCCTTCTGTTTCCTTTCTTAAGTTTCCCCCTCTTTAGCCATTGCCATGTTTCAATAGCTGGCCAGTTCTTTAGTTTGTCTCCGGGGATTGGTTTGCTGTGCCATTCCTCTGTTCTCTTTTTCATTCTCCTGCTTCTGTATATTTCATCAGCATATGGAAAATAAGTGACCGATATTTAGAAGTGCATATTTTCTGGATTAAACCTGATAGTATCTTCATCACTACCAACTGATGATGCCATTTCCAGGCTTGGACTGACTGAGTTTAACTGACTTTCAGCAATAATTGACTTTTTTCCTCTTGAAGCAGTTCTTCCTAATGAATCTGACTCTTAACCTGTTCTCATCAATATTGCTGTTTAAGGATAAGGCTGGCCACCTGGAAGGGAACTGGTTAGCCCACGGAAACATTTGGTTTTTATAGTCTTTAGGGTGATAATTTATGGAAGGAAAGAGGGACAATAACAGCTGTTAAATCCTTCTGAAAAAGTAAAGATGAGCAGTATTGTTTAATGAACATTCATTGTCATACTCAATTAATTTTAATTGGATATTAACAGGAACGTAATGGGAAACCTTATGCTTGAATATTGGCAGTTTAGAAAAGTTTCGGTTGTAATTAGTTTCTAAAGCAATCATTTCATGTAACTACATTTCATGTAATAAAAAATATTAAGTTAGGTAATGAGCAATAAAAATTAAAGAAGTTTAATTCTAACAATTATCGTCCATTTCATTGCATTTATGATTTTTTCATTTATCTTTTACATTTACCTACAAAATGAAATGAGGAACCGCAAAACCTTGTAATTAGTTAGGGTTACCTTTCATAACCTTTAAAATATACACACGTTTTATGAAGTCACTTACATATTCTTCCAGACTTTTTTCTACTTGCTTTGTCTGCGTAGTATGATGGCACATCATCTGTTTCTGGATTATTCGTAATGTAGCTCAGCTAGTTTTGTTATTTCATTTAGGTTTCACCTCTTTACAACTCAGATTTTTTTCCCTGGCTAGGGATGGGCGGTGGTCTGGGATGGGGATCCGATTTGAAAACCAGTTCCTCATAGAGTGCGATGATGGATGTTCTCGGTGAAGGTGTTCTTAAAGTAAAGAAATAAAGGCTTCGTTTTGGTTGCTGATTGTTGATGAAGCCTGCTTTCTTCTAAAGAAGATCAGGTTTTAAAACCCTTGATTTTAGAATAAAATTTTCTTGGTACGCGATCAGGAAGCATTTATATAGAAATTGACGTCATATTTTGCAGTGGAAATTGTCTGATACTGGCATTTTTTAATATCTTTAGCTAAAAGCATTTATGATCTCTATAACCTTATTTGTTTCAACACAAAATTACGATGAGAAACGAAAAGACCTCAGTATTAATGTAACTTTTCATATGCTGTGGATGCCCTAGAATAGAACTCACCACCTTGGGCCTCCTTTGTTTTCGATTCCCAGCTGAGATGTGTTATAAAACAATGTCGCCAAGGTCAGAGCCTCAACAGCAAGGTCTTAGCTAACTTATGTGTTTGCCTCCATTCCATCTCTCATAATACGATGATAACTTATGCCTGGAATAACTTGGAAAAGAAACTGAAGTTGTTTGAAAGATGTTATGCGTTTATGCAAAGGCACCTGTGGAACAATAACCTTTTATGAAACGAAATCCATCAGAATTTACGTTTATCTTCATCGGTTTTTCTGTGCACCAGAATCTTATACACATATGCAACTTTAACCCCTTTTATCTCTTGCTAGTTTGTTTTAAGTTACAGTGTCTTTTAGGAGTTAATGACACTCCTCCGATCATGTAAGTCCTATTGACATCTGCTGCCCTTTTTGTTACGGTTATTATACTCATCGACCTTTTTTCAAACCAGAAAATTTTAGCTATTTCATTGCACAGTATTGTCACAAGCATATTCAAGGGAAGAACAAGTTAGTTTTGATGAAATTTACAATATACAACTCTTTGACTGATAGCGTTAAATTCATTGTTTCTCACTTTCTGAAAGACATAGAACTTTATACGATGAGATATCCTTCAAAATATGGAGTTTTCAAGAGAGGGAATAATATCAAGCTAGTTGTAACTAATGAAAGGACAATTCTCTGGAAAGAAGGCTTATGATATTATACAAATTTGCCAACTGATAAATCTAACTAATATCTAGCTATATCGTATGAACACCAAAATGACGAATTCATATATAATTAAAGAAGGAAATAAAACGCTAATGAACCTTTTGAACTTTTAACATAAAAACAAGAGAAGAATCTTGTAATCGTTTCGAAGCGCTAAAAAATTATCTATAAAAAATCATCATTATTCGCCTTCCTCCAACCACTGATTAAGAAGATTAAAGAGAAATTGTCAACGAGAGTGAAGTAACGGCTGACCTATAGACCTCTTGGTAAATACTGCTATATATTATATATATATATATAGATATATATATATATATATATATATATATATATATATATGTATATATATATATATATATATATATATATATATATATATATATATATATATATGTATATATATATATATATATATATATATATATATATATATATATATATATATATATATATATATATATATGTATATATATATATATATATTATATATATATATATATATATACTATATATATATAGTATATATATATATATATATATATATATATATGTATATGTATATATATATATATATATATATATATATATATATATATATATATATATATATACATATACGTAATATATTATATATATATATATATGATATATATATATATATATATATATATATATATATATAAATATATATATATATATATATATATATATTATATATATATATATATATATATATATATATATATATATATATATATTTAAGTGCGTGTGTGTGTGTGTTTGTGTGTGGTGTTTAATATTTATTTATTGTTTTAAAGATGAATGTTAGACTTTTCGAAGATCTTTTATTATTATCACATTTTTCGATGTTTAGAACACTTTCTACCATCTTTAATAATGAGTTAAAAGTTATATTCGATCATTCATTTATAACAAGATACACGCAATTTTATGAAGAGAATTGCTTCTCTACCCAACGAAACTGAATTTGAATTTTCCCATTTCTTCAATGAAAAGTTTGGCGTTTTGATAGTCCGTAGCGATGCAATTTCATGAAAGGAAGGTATTGGGAAAGCGCATTTATTGGCATTTCCTTTTCCTCTCTTCCGCAATGGATTCACGCGAAACAAAAAGAGCGTTAAATGCGGCCTTTATGAAGTGCCCGAATCAGGAATATTGGAGACGTCCCGTTGAACAGAAATATATCCGACGTGTCATTTACCGTTATTTACTTTTTAGTGCTTCTTTTTTGTTTATATTTATACTCTATCGAACCTAGAATCCGTGCTTCATAATAGGTGATATTTCACCCTTATATCAGGCATAAACATAATTTGGCTACAAATAGTATATATATATATCTATATATATATATATATATATATATATATATATATATATATATATATAAACATAAATTCTAAGGATTAGCTTAATTAATTATATTCATACGCATAATCATCTGAAAGGATTGATATCACCTTATAGGAAATTGAAAATGGATTTAATCTAGACGTCGAGGATTTGGTGACCAGAGATGTCTAGGCAAGTGAGCTGAGTAATATAAGTATGGGAAATTTTCCCTGGAAGCGCACAAGGTAGGAAACCAAGGTCCATAAAGACTCGATTACGAGTCTGCAATGAGAACAATTGGGCATTGATCAAAGTGAGTAGAACACGTGGTCGAGGATCAAGGGAGAATTGTACTTAGGGTACTTACAACTCAAGCTAACACGAGAATAAGTTACTTTACTGATGAGGGAGCAGGCCTATTGTTCTGTGTCCGATATCCATTTGCGTTCTGATTGTAAGGGTTCCCATTTTGGGGTTTAGGTGAAGCCTGCTGCTGGGGTTCAGCTTTGGAGTGGCACTGGTTCATAAAGTGTCCAGGATTATTGCACTGTGCACACACGGGCTTCCTTGGTGGATTATTTGGATGCTTGTTTGGCTTGGAGCTAGCCATAGGAGGGGCTGAAGGGCGAATTTTACTCCTGGAGGAACTGAGTTGGGGATGGTCTTATTATCCTCATCAGAAGGCATACGCGAGGAAATCTTCTAACTGGAAGAGCTCCAGACTTAGAATCATTGAGCCATCATTGAAGGGCTGGCATTTCCATGGCCACCCACTCTGACCAGGTTTTGCTAGCCTCCATTTCTGCCTCCACTAGTCTAGGGTTATTTCAAAAGCTCTTATTATTGCCTCCAGGACTATGGCAATGTTTCCTTGATCCCGAGCTGAAAGAGCGTTGAACGGGTAGCACCCTTGCCTTCTAAGGATCCACCCCAAAATGAGAATTATTTCACCGGGAGCACGTTTGTAGGTGTCTAACACCAGCTCCACATGGTCGAGCCAGACTTCAGACTCAGCCTCAACACATAGGTTAATGAGAGATCCCACGCTGCTGAACGTGGAATGTGAAGAAGGGGTTGCTGAAGGGCACATGCCTGGGCTGCCATTGCAAGTTGATGCACCCTTTCTTTCTCCCTCTGTGCTCTTTCTGCTTCTTCCATTCTCTCCTAGGCTATTCTTTCTGTGTCCTTCTCTACCCTTTCTTTCTCCCTCTCTGCTCTTTCTTCGTCTTCCCTTCTCCTGGAATATTCTTTCTTTCTCCTTCTCTGCTCTTTCTTTCCCCCTCTCTTCCTTGGGAAAGCTCTCTCGGTACTTACCCAGTTATGTAGGTCCTGGACCTTCAGTCCCATTTGTTTCCCCAAATTGGATAGAGCCATAAGCTCATCAAAGGTAGCATTGACCATCTGGTAAGGGTAGTGTGTGTGTGTGGCGCTGAAAGTGGCAATGAAGGGGCTGGAAGAAATTATCTTTAGGAAAATATGATTTCTTTATTATATTCAGGGTTTATAGGAGTTACATAACTCAGAGTTGTGCTGAATGATCTCACTTCCAGTGGCATCTGCAAAGCAGTCACTGGAACAAAAAGGAGACTTACAGGCAGGATTAATTCATTAAAGGAAGTAATAATGGTAGGAAGGGTAGAGTTCGCTTGTATCTTTATTATGAACAAATGCAATGAGAAAGCATTTACTTAAATCTAAAGAGGAAACGGCGTCACCTCCTTAACAATACACACACACACACACACACACACACACACACACACACACACACATATATATAATATATTATAGATATATATATATATATATATATATATATAATATATATTACAATATATATATATATATATATAGATACGTATACAAAGTTTAATTAATTCTTGAATTAGTTAAGTAAAATTAAATCAAAATTAATTTATCCCTAAAATCAAGGAAATTAATTAAATCAGTCAAAATTCAAAAGTGTTAGGAAATAACTAAAATTTGGAAATTAATTCACAAGGGCTAAACACCACTAAAACTTGAATAGAATTCTAATTAAGTGCAAATTAATTCGCAAGTGTTAAATTCAATTAAATGCGCAACGATAAATAATGAAAACAATTAAGTTAATTGAATTGTGAATGCAAATGAAAACAGAAAAAATGTGGAAAATACCAAACTTGCAAAAAAAAAGCATTAGTCACACAGAATATAACACCTCAATAAGAAAAATGAATAAATGCACAAAACATCACTTCAATAAGAAAAATGGATAAATGTAAAAAAAAATCACCAACACCAAGATGTGGAAAAATGGTAAATATTCCCCTGGAATAATAACTCAAGTACTTTCAGTATTTCAAGTACTTTTTAAGTTTCAGCTTTAGTGCACTGAACTTACTAAAAAACTCTTACCTTGGTATACCAATTTTAGAAGGCCTTTTTCGAAATCACCAATAAACACTTACACACTTTTACAATGTTTGTTCAGATTCCACATTAAGCACTAAATAATACTAAATAATTATGAGAAAACGCAATCTAAAAGTTACAATTGACCAATCACTAAGTATAAAGTCTTTACGTTAATTTAAAATAAAAAATTGCTCGAGAGAGAGAGAGAGAGAGAGAGAGATGATCTCTGTACGCCAGGAGTCTAAAGCCCTTAATGAGCTTTTTTCTGTCTCCCTTGTATGTGCGAGACATGAAGGCCTGACAGAAAGAAAGTGAGATTACAATCATAAATAACATTTATTATTACACGATTTAAGATGTTAAAAGTCTTAAAAGTAAAAGATATCTTTATAGAACTTTCTCGAATTAAATTAAGTTTCGTCATTTCCTTGAGTGACGTCACAAACTTTCTTTCTTCAAGATTTAAGCTATTTACGAGTCAACAATTCCCTTATGACAAATCGAGAGATATAAGAGGTAATTTACTAGTAATATTAGATAGTTTTCAATGCAAAATAATCTCTAACTACTGATATGAAATGAAAGATATCAGACGTATGTGAAACGTTTTATGCTTGCGAAATATGGTGCAATCCTTCCACGTGATTACTCAGCAAAGACAAGCGTGAAACAAGACACGATCATAGTGTGTTAAAAAAAAAAAAAAAAAAAAAAAAAAATGGAACCACGAGGCCCCAACTGGTGACAGATATCTTCCTGCTTCGAACAGATAATATTAGTTGTTTCTCTCTTTTCACATTCTACTTTTATCTTAACTTTTAAATTATATTTTTGTGAAATCTGAACATAGTACATTATCAGAACACACTAACTCTAAGCTAAATAAGGAATCTGAAAATATTGCAAAAACTGCTAAAACACTTCATACAAATAAAGAGAGGATGATATCCATTATGAGAGTAACAGCATATATATATACATATATATATATATATATATATATATATATATATATATATATATATATATATATATATATATTTATATATATATATATGTGTGTGTGTGTGTGTGTGTGTGTGAATAATTACCACATCACCGTGATTCATATAGATCATTCGAGCTACAAATGTCCTTTAATATCTAATTCGCTCTACCGCGGAATTGAAATATTTTCTTATATGTACCAAAGGGGAATTTTTTAGTGACAATAATTTCGTCCCCTCATGGGATCGAACCACAGTCCAGTGGACGGGAACGAAATCAGGATGGCCTAGAGCCGTTATCAAGTAGGCCGTCCTGATTTCGTTCCCGCCCACTGGACGGTGGTTCGATCCCATAGGAGGGACGAAATTATTATCAACTAAAAAATTCCCCTTCGGTACATATATGAAATATATCAGTAGAGCGCATTAGATACTACAGGCAATTTGTAGCTCGAATGATATATATATATATAGATATATATATATATATATATATATATATATATATATATATATATATATATATATATATATATATATATGTATATATATATATATATATATATATATATATATATATATATATATATATATATATATATATATATATATTATATATATATATATATATATATATATATATATATATATATATATATATATATATATATATATATATATATATATATATATATATATATATATATATATATATATAAGTCATATCACATTTCCGTGATTCATATACATATATCGAGCTACAATGTCCTCGGATTAATATATTTTCATATATGCTTAACCAAAAGGGAATTTTTTCTCGATAATAGACTTGCGCGCCCTGGTCCAGGCGAGTCTATTATCGAGAAAAAATTCCCCTTCGGTTAAGCATATATGAAAATATATTAATTCCGAGGTAGAGTGAATTAGATATTAAAGGACATTGTAGCTCGATATATATATATATATATATATATATATATATATATATATATATATATATATATATATATATATATATATATCTGCGTGTGCTTATATGCATATGTGCATGTTTATGCTATAGATGGCAAAATTACAGTACTGAATTGAGCCAAAGTCGGAGCTTATATGTATATTTTATAGTGGATTATTTTATCCGGGTGCTGTTCAGATCCAGATATCTAGCTGGATATCGGGATATGCTTTATTTTTTTATCTCTCGTAAATAAAAAGAAATCATTATTCTGCTAGAATTTTTTCACGAGGAATCCAATATAATCTTACTTTTCTTCTGTGATGAAAAATAATGATGATATTAGGAGGTAATATATACCCAGGTGCAGTTTTGATCTGAATGTCCGGCCGGATATCCGGCCATGCTAATGAAAAAAATTCTTAATATTAGTTGTAGAGACAGAAAAAAAACTTTATTCTAGCAGAATTTTCACGAGGATTCCCTAATTTGCTCCTACTTTTCTAATACGATGAAAAATACAAATTTTCGACTCATAATTAATATAAAAAGTTAGTTCATAAGTACCTCAGCACCTAAGACTTTACCTGGGCAGGTTAACCCCTAAACAATACGCATGTATAAATACACAGACACTCGTAGACACACACACACACACACATATATATATATATATATATATATATATATATATATATATATATATATATATATATATATATATTTATATTTATATATATATATGTGTGTGTGTGTGTGTGTGTGTCTGCGAGTGTCTGTGTATTTATGCATGTGTATTGTTTAGGGGTTAACCTGCCCAAGTAAAGCCTTAGGTGCTGAGGTACTTATGAACTAACTTCTTATATTAATTATATTATATATATATATATATATATATATATATATATATATATATATATATATATGTATATATATATATATATATATATATATATTATATATATATATATATATATATATATATATATAATATATATATATATATATATATATATATATATATATATATATATATATATATATATATATATATATATATATATATATATAAATATATATATATATATATATATATATATATATATTATATATATATATATATATAATATATATATATATATATATATATATATATATAGATATGTATATATATATATATATATATATTATATATATATATATATATATATATGTATATATATATATATATATATATATATATATATATATATATATATATATATATATATATATATATATATATATATATATATATATTATATATATATATATATATATATATATATATATATATATATATATATATATATATATATATATATATATATATATATATATATATGTGTGTGTGTGTGTGTGTGTGTGTGTGTGTGTGTGTGTGGTGTGTGTGTTATTACCTCATCAGAGAGGGTGAAGGGTATAAAAATTAACTTCTTCGAGGTATGGTAGCCATGGTGTTTGAGCAGTAAGGCACTGAGTGACTTCCTCTCTCTCTCTCTATCTCTCTCTCTCTCTCTCTCTCAATCAAAACCAATTAACCGACCTCACAAATCATAATCGTCTCAGGTAGCTAAATCAGACTCGTGAACTAGAAAAATACATTTATTTAAGAATAAAAGGACTAACTAAATTAATCAAATTCTTAAAGAACAAAATGGTTGACTGAATAAGTTAAAATTCAAAATCCAAATTATGCACCACTGTTATTCAAAGAGAAAACCGAAATAACCCTGGGGATTGGACCAAACCGGTCCACCACTTTCTCTATAATAACTAACATTAATTTAGTCATAAAATAAGCAACTAGAAAAGTCATAGCAGTCGTATACGTAACATCACTCCATTAGAGGTAGCTTCATACTTCCAGGATTTCCAGGTTACCAGACCTGCCAGACTTGCCAGAAACGTGTGTTAGAAAAAAGAGAGGAAAAGAAACCCCACATATAAATAAATTGCAAAAAAAAACAAAACAAAAGACATAAATCAAAAACATATATGTAAAAGGACATCTCTGAAATAAAGGTTTAAAATACAAAAAGACAAAGCCACACTCGCGATTAAAAGTACGCTTACCCATTTCAGCTGTGAGCACTAACACTCAAACAAAATAACACAACTATATACAGCCAATCCCAAAACAAGGCAGCTTCTCCGACTTGGGTGCTTCTCCGAATTAGTTATCTTACCCTTCCATTATGTAGGGGAACAGCTCGTATGTACACAAGCACGAGCTTTTTCACAAGACACTCCCCTTGATATGACGTCACTGATTCGTCACAAGTTCATTGCACTGGAACAGATGCGTGACGTCATATACAACTCATGATCACACCCACTAAAATCTTCCCAAAACCAGATCCTTGCTTCCGCTCATGCACGGACGCAATCCGTGGCCTGTCTTTGCTTAGGCAGCAACTTCCTACATGGCACAACCCCAAGTGATGCATCAACATTTCCGGAGTTCGCTTTGTCTCCGTGGGAGCTAACGCTCAATCTATCATTTCAAAGAATGTCATTGCTCATAACATCCACTTATCAACCATAGATCAACAAAAAAAAAAAAAAAAAAAAGCAATTTAGATGTATGATAGAAGCTCAGCCACCACCTCTGAATATCCGCATTCAGCCACAGTTTATAAAAAATTAAAAGAAAACACAATGGGCCGGCACATATTAATATAAAAAAAACTGCACGTCTCTGGCAGCAAAAGGTCTATTATATATAAAATAAATATCAATAGCCTTATCCAGGCTATAATAACAATTAACTGTGGAGCGCATATATTCCCATCTCGACGCTCCTGTGCATGTGTGTGTGTGTGTGTGTGTGTGTGGCCTGCAGCTGCACAGAATGTAGAAAGGGTAAACAAAATAATCCTCCCGGTACCTCCGTCCATTATCGGCCCAAAGGCGTTCGTAAAAGTCCTCACCCAGGCTCATAGATTCTTTCTCATAACGGCAATATGCGACATCTTGCCCCACGAATTTGTCGTTCTCTAAAAGTTGCTGGCGTATTCCATTGCAGCATAGGGGAATGGTGTTTTATGGGGCTCCCAAGAAATACTAACTGAATGTTGTCCAATTAACACTACTAATACAAAAAAACATTATGTGCCAAAACAACTCGGATATCTCACATAACCACTGAACCAATTCCTAACTGAACTTACCAAAACAATTCTAACACCTCAAAAGAAAACGGGCCAAAACCTGTGAGAAATAACCTCATAAGACCACAAAATCATAATTTGCCATTAAGGATATTAAAAAACAACCATATCCCCGTAAGAAACACTAAACTGTTCAGTAATAATAATAAATAATAAACACTCGCCAAACCCCATACACCATTAGCACAAACTACCCAAAAAAACGCGTCGTCACGTTTGCG
>NC_061097.1:8623598-8631098 GCF_015104395.2 Macrobrachium nipponense | reverse complement strand
CTCTGCATAGCAGGCACAAAAGAGAACATGAAATACAAGCACTAGAGCAGCTACGCTGTGCAGAGGAACAGCAGTGTAATGATGAGCATCCACATTTAAACATTTTTAGTACTGATAGATGGACAGATTATACAACATCTGATGGCGAGACAGTTGGTCCCAGTTTGATTGTGTTAGAATTTATGTGCCAGTCATAATGGAGAGGATTAACTACAAGTAGATCAGCATCAAGGGCACATCTCCAGATTGCAGCTTGCAAGTGGGGTCTATACACATGTTGTTCAAAAGCTTCTTTAGTAAGAGGAAGTACCCTTAGATTTAGAGCAGAATTAAGCTTGTGATTGGCCATCTTGTTTTTCCAAACCATGTATCAAAGATACGTCATATCAGATTCAGTTGGAAATCCATAACATGCTATGAATACTGTGCATTGTTTCTAGTTCATGATGTCCGACTAGTTTCCTTGTTGCTGCTAGCGTAATATCTGTCAAAGATTAAATATGTATCAGCAATCTTAAGATGTGCACACACATGTACTCTACAAAATTTTTTATATAGTCTTGAACAAGTCCATGGGTAGGCCAGTGGACTATCCACAGAATAGCACATCCATCTAGAACTATTGGATCTGGAGGAACAGATTTACAATCTGGGGGCTCAACTCGAAATTTTGTCCTAAATGTAGATTTTGATTTTGTGAGATGACCAGATTCATCAAACATTGATGCTGGAACTAGTAATTTCATGTCTGTCCCAGAAGATCCTTGATATCAATTTTTGGACCTTCTGTAAACATGATACCCTGGAGTAGATCAGCGATGTGTGTCTTATACTTTAACATCTCCAAAACTGACCTTCTTCCTAGATACAGACATGGTTACCACTGGCTTTGTGAGTGCTTGTGAAAACTTTGAGGCTATCCTTCTTCATAACTCCTCTTCAACTCCTCACCCAGCTGAACAGAGCAATCAACATTTAACAAATGCAAGTGATATCCTTCCAGTGACAAAGTTGACAAGGTTACCTGGGAGGTGACTGGTTGAATTCAGGGGATCAATGTAGGTGAACCTGCTTATTCATAATCTTCTGTCTGTCTGAATCTTGATGTACCTTCCTACTTGTAACCTGTAACTGTTCGCTGTATATCTAAATCAGATATTGCATAACATCTTTTTTCAGCTGTGCACATACATGGAGACCAAATACCCATCGTTTAGTGCAAATAGTTTGAGTTATACCAATTATACCCGCAGAACTATGGTCATATCGCATGAAAGGTGACTGTATGTATCGATCTGACCAGATTCTGTTCCATACACCAGGTTGATGATGCATAACATGATTGCTTTTCAAGAACACACACACTAGGGCTTACGTAATGCATCTAGCATTTGTTTACATATAAATTTGTTACTAATATAATGCATATAAATAACTTATTCACATATTTTTACGTTTATGTGTGCTACTGTTCAACTTTTCCAGGCAAAGGATGCCTAGCCTGGTCTAACCTTCGCAATACAAATGAAACACTAGTGTGTGTGTGTGTATGTGTGTGTGTAAGGTTAGGGTTAGGCTATCTGCCCTTCTTTCTTAAAATGCCGAAAGAATGAGCGATTGTTATTTCCTCATTTTGTTTTTCTTCTATGTTATACTAAATCATTGAAGCACAAATTTAAAGCTAGCAATTATTCACAATAATGCTGCATTTAGGATATACGTAAAATTTACTAATTTAATCGATAATTTTACTGAAAATTTTGCAGTAACATGACACATGTTGCATAGTGGTAAATCAGCGGAGAAACCACGTTTTTGTTGACATTCATGTTTAGTTGTTCCACAAACAGATGGTATGAGATATTTCCTCATTTTGTTATTATTCTATGTTTATACTCAATTATTGAAGCTGAAATTTAAAGCCAACAATTATTCATAATCATGCTGCATTTAGTATATTCATAAAATATAAAGATATAAAGAAACGAAAATGAATTCATAATTTGCAGGTAAACTTTTTTTACTGTGGTGGAAATATGTTGAACTTCGCGACTTCGATACTGTTATTGCGGGTCGAGATAATATCTCGAAGCTAGCAACCAAAAGGCTAGTGATTTTCTTTCCAAGAAAAGTACAGAAAGTAAACAAACAGAACATTATAACATCTGATACTACTACACATTTTACACTTCTTTAAACAAAAACATGAAAATGTCACTGAAATGAAACTTCTATGTTAAATAGAAATAAAGATGTAGCTGAAAGCTAATATTCCCTAACACACATTGGGGTCCATTTTAAATTATGGCAAGGAAATATTTACCCAAGGGTGCTACTTTTGCACCCAGTTGTTTTATGATAAGTAGGGTTTAAATATAAATAAATAAATAAATAAATAAATAGAAAAAAACATTGTTATATATTGAAACGAGGTTTCACCAAAAATTGCATCCTGCCACTGGACTATGTTGTTCTTCGCTAATTCAGTGGAAAGTGGAAGTGGTTGTTATAAGAAAACGAAGTACATTAAATTGAAATCATTTGAATCTTTATCACAAGTTTCTGTTTGTTGCATGCTTATGCTTTTTTTAATAATCATTTTTCCACAGAACTGAACTTTACCATCGCGCCAATACATTGCTTTAAATACCGTGAAATGTCATTTCACTAAAACTGTTGCTTGGCGGAAAGCGTTGAGAAATAAATAACAATAAAAAAAAATGAAAAACGACATTTCTTCGGTAATAGACCATGTGTTGTCTATAATGGATACAGCACTACCAACATAACGGCAAGTTGTAACAAGATGTTATTGTAAAGCAATAATTGACAATCCTCAGCCCGGGTCAAAAACAAGTAAAATAATGTACCGCAGTTTCTTTCGGGGCGATCGAGTTTTCTGTTCAGCGTATAATCAAGGCCATTGAAAACAGACAAATCTTTCGGTGGTCGCGGTATAATGCTGTAAAAGCCGCAACCAATGAAACTTTAACCACGGCCCGGTGGTGGCCTGCCCTATATAGCTGCCAGACTCACGAGTATGGCTAACTTTGACCTTAAATAAAATAAAACTACTGAGGCTACAGGGCTTCCATTTTGAATGCTTGATGATTGGAGGAGGTTGGATGATCAACATACCAATTTGTTGCCCTGTAGCCTCGATATTCTTTAAAATCTGAGGACGAACAGAAAAAGTGCAAACAGACAGACAAAGACATCTAAAAATTTTTTTACAGAAAGCCAATAAAAAAAAGGAATCATTATTATTCGAAAGTGTGAATCAATAAATTAACTATAGCGCCTCTATTTTGAAATTTTTTAAAGTTCACATTCCTGGTTGTCCAATATCCACTGTGTGCAAACAATACTATTCCTTTAGGCCTCATATTAGCCAATTCTCAGTCAGACATGCTGCTTAAAAGGTCAAAGCATCCTGTAATATCAAACTGAATTTAACATTCCAAACCGGTAGTACTTCTCGAGCTAGCCAACACCAGAAGAAATGGCGAGCTTCAAACAAACACTTTCTTTAAATCGTGCGGTTATGTGTGCATCAGACTAACCAAAGTTTAAAATCACTTATAATTATAAGCACCGTGAAACAAGTCCAAAATTATTCAGAATTAAAGATTAATACCATACTACTTTTTAACAAAACTAATTTCTCCCTATTCGTATAGAAAAGAGTACCATAGATTAAAGTTATCAAGCTTTTATTCCCTAAGACGATAGTATAAAACATTACACTAATTGCAATATAACCTTAAAAAAGAAATCGATCTTTACTTCGGTTTAAGAGACGATAAGAAGTATTTTTGTACCTCACTGTTTGTTTGAATCACAATGCAATACTACAGCTGTAAGGTAATCCATTTCATACTTGAACGTTTTGGAAATTAGTCATCTGGAGGATATTAATGACTGAATGAGTGGAGAGTATTTTTCCTCTATTGTGAAATACTGTAAAAGGAAGGATAAACTGTTTCAATTAAAGTATTTCAAGTTCAATTACTGATTTAATGATACGTACTATCATCATCCCAACTAGGATCCTTGATGTATAAGTATCTGTATAATCATTTAATACCTGTAAAGGTCATCCAAGTGATAGCCATGAGATTTTATGCAAAAATAGAAGAAATAATTTTTTCTTTTGTCATATGGAAGTAGAGTAGTAAATGTAAAGATAACTCTTCAACTAAAATTATTTTTCTTCACAAGAACTCTGAAATGAGTATCGTTACCCCTCCCTGTGGTAGCTGTCAGATGGGTAAATCTCCCCATGACTAAGACATTCAAAAAGAAGTCCATATAGTAATTTGACCAATCACCCATAACCGAATGACCAACCAGGAGAAGCTCTGAGTTACCTACGAATATGATAAATATAATGCTCTCAGCAGATTCCTGTATTCCAAGAGACCTCATTTATTACAGGTAATTGAGGACAATAGTCAATATATAGGGTAAATAGTGCTCCTCATAGGTTTTGGTTTGTAGGAGGAAAACAACCTTTTATCAAGAATTTAATAATTCATTACAAAAAACTAAATAATTCATTACAAAAAACTAAATAAATCATCATCAACAGAGTCTTTATCTCCCGGCGTCGGTAAATCCACCTTCTAGAAACACTTTACCTCATATCTAACTTCCAGTATTGATGACAATTCCCTCATTAATGTGAGGCAAAAAAAAAAAAAATCAAGCAATTGTAAGCAAAACCTTTGATACGAAGCGTCTCCGCTGTAAATGAACTGTGTAGAATCTGTGTTATACGTAGATGTACAATGAATTTAAACCGGGTATAAGGTATAATAGTTAGAGGTAATCGGAGAACACACTACTAACCAATGTTTTTTTCTTCTAAAGATGTAAATTTTATCCATTGTATTTATTTTTTTGTTAGTTCTCCGTCTCCCTCCTACTCAGCCAGTTGTAATATATCCAGGGAGTTGTGTAACTAATGCAATTTAATGTGTTCACAAAATAAAACCCGCAATATGTCAAAGCTAGGAGAAACGTAATTAAACTCTTTCCCCGAGTGAGTCTCCTGAGGCATTAATTAATGGGAAGGATTATTCATTGATCTATTTACGTGTAAGCATTTATAGTCCATCATGCAAGCAAATATAAAGCGTATACCTGCAAGCACATGCATAGGAACGCATATTTGATGACGGAGCGTAGCTGCTCGTTTGTAATTGTTTGACAATATCTGCCGGATATATAAATTAATAAAGAAAATTCTAGAAGCAACCAGATAGAATACTGATATTATCCACGAGAGAGAGAGAGAGAGAGAGAGAGAGAGAGAGAGAGAGAGAGAGAGAGAGAGAGAGAGAGAGAGAGAGAGAGATGATTCACTGGAGAAAAATAAATGTAGCAAAAATAAGGTAAAAGGGTCAGGAAATGTTACAATGCCATGATATAATACACATACATATTATTTTATTATTTTTTGCTGTGATGTCATGGAAAGTTAGGAAAGCACAAAGAAACTACAGAAAATTTATTCGCAGAGAAACAGTAGTCATGAACTATTTTTAATCAGATTTAAATACTGAATAGTATCTTTACAGTTTTGGTTAAAGACATCTCTGATTAGTGCTGATAATGTGTGCAGGTTTAAGAAGATCATACTGGTAAGTATGGACAAAGCATAAACGACACTCATTATGTTATTCTGTGTGATCGCCATCAGGTACGGAGGATGAACAATGTCATCATTGTTGAATGATACAGTAGCTATTATCGGATCCTTAAATTTCCTTGATCATGAGGCCAGGGACAGAGGGAAGACTTGTTGTAGCACTTTCATATATATATATAGTATATATATATTATATATATATTATATATTATATATATAATATATACATCTATATATATATATATATTATAGTATGTTCGGTGTCTGGGTATAACTGAATCACGAAAGTTTGTAATGTGATAAATGCTATAATAAAGGAATAAGCCACGAAGGACAAGTGGGAAACACTGGCAGTTAGCTACAAGATCTTTCGGCTCACGTCCTTTACAGCAGACCGAACGACATATATGAGAAACTGAGATTACGAGGAAGGGTCGTATAAGTGACAGGTAGGGATTATAAGGAGATTAGTACCTAGAATCCAACACACCTGGAGAATGAGTAAACTTCCCAAACAAGCATAAACATGGGTATAATTTAAGAGGTTTACAAAAAGGTTAAATCCAACAGCTCAGACACAGGGACAAGAGAATTAAAGGATAAATACAGGGCGGCAATTGACCACATTCAACCCTTTGGTAAACAAAAACTTATTCACAAAACATATTAAACATACATATAAAAAGAACATGTTACAAATACAAAGGTCTAAATGAAACAGGACATGACTAATATTAAAATTACAGTGGGAAGTAAGTTGTATACTGGCAGATTCTAAAAGATTTTGTGATAAGACATCTCTTGATTTTCCAGTTACTGAACTACCAATCCAATTTATCCGCTGGTTGTTTTCACTTAAATGAATGAATATTGCATTAGATGTTTGCCCAGTTTTGACAGAATATTTATGCTGTTTGATTCTTACTTCTAAGCCCCTGCTCGATTGTCGGAGATAAAAAGAGGGGCAGCCCATTCATGGAATTATATATGTTATGTTGTTGCTTTCCCCGGGGCCATTTTTTATTAACATTCCTTTTATTGTGTTATTATAGGAAAAACAAGGTTGACCTTAAAGGATTTTACCAATGATTTAATGGTTTCGAAACCGTAAAATAAGGCAAACTGAGAATGTTCTTATAAGTTTTTTCTCCGTGTTACACTAAAACTTTTCGTGGGCTCTTTTATAGCAAACATCTAATATAGGTGAAGGATAACACACACACACACACACACACACACACACACACATATATATATATATATATATATATATATATATATATATATATATGTGTGTGTGTGTGTGTGTGTGTGTGTGTGTGTGTATATATATAATATATATATATATATATATATATATATATATATATATATATATATATATATATATATATATTATATATATATATAACTTAATAAAGTGATCCAAAAGATCGAGGAATTGTTAAGTTTTTATTGCTATCTCTCTCCTCCTATTCATATCACTTCTCTTTTTACTATAAGGACACACCCTTTGAATATTGGTATTATTAGTAAACCCTGTGTTATACATTGGCGATTTCAGACCATGCAAGTCGTAATGACCGAAATTTTACTTAATGCGGTTCCATTACTATATCATTACAACCAATCGACATGAATCGTAACCGTCTCTCTGAGTTTGACGACTTGTCGCAAGGTTTGGCGACTATCCAAGGCTGTCCAACATAGTCGCTGTTGCTCGACAACTGCTGTTAAATATCACCATGCCATGTAATACGCAACAGTTTTCTAATGGCCTCTCGACTTATGCCATTTGATTGCAAAAGTAATGGAGAATGCGGCATCCTTCACGACATACACCATTT